>NW_019641628.1:25000-223915 GCF_000599845.2 Trichogramma pretiosum
TGCATTATGAAAATTATGCAAATTATGTAGATTTGATTATGCGACATTGGCTTTCTCTATAGACAATACGTACTGACAGTCATATAGACACATACAAGCACCCAGCATGCTGTTGTACCTTTAAAGATCATTATGTACTGCTCAATCAATATATTTGACTTGGTTTTTAAAAGTATAATTTTGGTTGTACAACTATTTATAAAAGTTCCAATTATCTGTGCTAGATATCTGAACATGCAATCGCATAAGCGGTAATTTTCAAACAACGTCAATTAGAGTGTTTCAAGTAGTAAACATACATATATGCATGCGTAGAAACATTCACATGTCAAATGGTGGAAAAAAGTCTAGTCACAGGCAAACTTGTATGAGTAGGAATCCACTCAGATGTGATTTATATGCGCCACGAACTTTTTTCTCTCTCTCTTCCTCTCACTCCCTACCCTTCACCATGCGACAAAAGTGGTGGATTCACCTATGTCACGTGCAAGTGTAAGACGATTTTAGTTTCATACGTGCGTACCGCCCGCGAATAAAATATTTGCAAGTATACGTTGGTGATATAAGAATAGTTGCTGCTCTTGAAGCTCGAGAATGCTATGAGCATACATTGCAAATTTTTAACGATAAAGAAAAAAGGCCAATGTTTTAGCCATTATACAAAAAAATTAAGAAATAACGCAATTTCGAGACTGGTTTAGGGATCAATTGCATTTGAATATAAGATTTGCCCTTCAAATATGTGAAATTATTTCTTTGTGTTTGCCACGCTTGATAGGGTAAAATGGAAAACCACACCCATGCTTGGTAAGTAAATATACCATCAATATCTATTTATAAAAATACTGTCTCAGCTCTTACCTAAAATTAATAAAATACTACCTTTTTATTTCATTATTTTTCATACAAAAAATTGATAACTTTCATTTTCTGTGCAAATGAAAAGTTATAAAATAGTCAAAAACGAAATCATATGAAATTCATTTACTCTTATCATAATTTGTCATATTTGTGGAATTTCAATTTTGGCATCTGTCCGTATTTTCAAATGCATTTTTAATTCTTAACTATTATTTTTGAGGCCTGTTGGGTCAACGATTAAACATCTGCCACCTTTTTTAAGAAATCATAAAATAAAGTAATAGGACATTTGGTGACCCGGAGATGAAAGGCTCTTCTTGTAAGTTAGTCTCATTATTCTATATTTAATATATCAATCAGATAATAAGCTATCATCGGTGCGTTGATTATAAATTAACAAAAAATCACGATAAAAATAAATGTTACTCTTTGTATACCTTAAAATAGTCATTGGAAAAACATACATCTCTTTGAGATTCGAATTAACAGAAAATGAGCTCGAGAAAGAAAGAAAATTTGATTTACATCTAGGTGGTGCCCAACAATAGTACTTTGAATGACCCTGAATATAATTTAATTTATATTCTCATTACATTCTCTTTTACATCACCTATAATTTTATCAAAGGATGTTTCAACACTCACTGCAATAATACTATTATTATTTTTAATAGTAAATATTAATTTTAAATGAACTGAATTGTGCCAAGTCTGGAGCATAAACATACATCAATATGATTTTTACTCAATTAATTTTGAATATAACATTTTGGAGCTCATAATTAAGGTACCACATCTTTTAAAAGTTCAAGCTCTAAAAAATAGAATAGAACGGCCTAAATGAATAGAGTGATTGCTATGTCAGCTCTAATTAAAAAATAACTTACCCTTGTGCCAAGATAAATTTTTTGTCGCGAAAAAAACAAAGATACCTATATTATGACCTATATTTTTCTTCGTTTACTTTTTTGCACCCCTTGACTCTTCCTTATTTACTTGTTATATTTAGGCTCTGAAAATGAGTTAATGACCACTGACTTGTATGAATTAAGTTTGATATTGATTTTTCATTAATTCGCATTAGAAGTAGCAAAATCGTAATTTTTAACTTGGTTCTTGAACTCACATATATATACTAGATTATTGAGACTTAAGCTAGAGAGTAAACTGTGATGCCTACAATGTACACGGTAAAACTATTCGTATGGAGTTCTTAATAAGAGTCGCGGCAGTTCTCGTAGTTTTTTTTAACTTTTCTCTTTTATATCACTCGATGAAAGACTAGCACGTTTTCTTCCTCCCTCTCTCTCTCTATCTTTCTTTCGCCTTCCTTCTCACTTTTCTTGAAGTCTCAATTGTTCGCGTTTGTAATTTTTCTTTCATTTTCTTCGTTAAAACCCATACACCTGATGAAGTTGTTCGACTGCGTCTTGGAGGGAGGGGGGCAATCCATCTTAGTCGTTTCTCAGAATTTCCTCTCTCTATCACATCTTTTTTCTGGCTTCTTTTATTTATTTTTTTCTCACGCGCTTACAGCGCGTTATACTTAAACTAAAAAACGGGTTGAAAATAAATGAAAGAAGAATAAAAAAATCGGAAAATAGCGGAAGAAGAATTCACGAGGAAGAGAGAAGAATGCTTTCCTACTTTCTTCTAATAGGTGCCCTGCGTGCAGCAGTTGAATGTGTATATACTGCTCCGACTGCTAGTACGTAACGTTGTATAGAGGAAGAGATTCGTTGAGAAAAATCCGCTGAAAGTACGCGTAGCATCAGGAATGAAAGGTAGAAATAAGTGGAGAGAGAGAGCTATATGTGTATAGCATTCTACTGGCACAAAAGACGAAACTGCGTGAAAAATCTTAGTGCTAAATTATACAACCAAAAAATATAGTTTCCTCTTTCTTTCTGCCACCCGGACTCTTTCTCTTTTCGTTCTACCTACCACCTATTTGTTCTGTTCCTTTTTATATGTATCTTTATACATAAATTAAATATCTATCGGTATACCGGACTATTTTTATATGCATTCCTTTTTTTAAAGATTCAGGGCTAAGCCTATGTAACAATTACCTTTGCAGCATATTTTTTTTTCTACATCAAAGTATCCATTTTTATAAAGCTTTTCTATGCTTATCATTGACGCCATTATGATTTTCATGCAAGAGCAACTACTCCTTCGTTGTCATTACTATTCACTCCTTCACTCTACACAAGTTCAACTGATCTTTACTGTCTCTTCCTCTCTTTCTAATTCTCAGCGTGAATGTATAATATTTGTCTCTTACTCACTCTATTCGGTATGTTGCGCAGATTAATGTGACCTAGACATCTCCATCTTCGTGATTGAAGACTGCCCGTTTTATAATCGTTATCCTGACAATTGTCGACCACGATTGACAAAACCCTATCCTAGGAAGATCAGACTACCACCGTTGCATAAAATGTTTTCACTTACTCGAGTTTAATGGCTACATGACTTTCTCTCAGCTGGTATTAGACTTACGTTAGTCAAGACGCTAATTCACCTCACCTCAATACGGCGAGAACAAGTGAGCCTTAAAGAAAGATTAAAAATTCATAATATATCCTATTTAATTTGCGCTTCTCGTGAAAAAATATACATCTCTGAAAAATATAGATCTCTAAAACCCATAGACACTCAAATTATCGTTTTTCAATTAACTAATTATTAACGGAAATATGATGATTTAAACACGAGCGTGACGTCACAATCATAGTAAAAATAAGAGGAGGAATACAAATGCCATATCTCCGTTAATAATTAATTAATTGAAAAATTAAAAAATACAAGTCTATAGCGATTTTTGAAGATCTACATTGCGGACCTGATAGATTTTTTCATGAGAAATGCAAATTGTACCTTCAAGTAGTTTAAGTTCATCTTACGCTCAATTTGAAATGGTGACCATAGCTATAATGATCCATCGAACAAAATGAAACCTCGTTAAACTAAATAGATTCATTCGATGTTTTTTTTACCCTACGATAGGTAACTTATTTGTATGAAATTTTTAGTGTAGGTCTTTAGATTAATATCAATGTACAACTGGACAAAGTAATTTCAAGTGGGCCATTGAAAAAGGTCTCTAAAAAAATTGATCACTCATACAGTCAAATCCTGTAAGTAGATATTTGAGCTCTTTTGAGCCCTAATATCAATTGTACTTTACAAAAAAATATTTAAACCTTAAGATTCTATGAGTTTGCCAATGAAGCGACATCAAATTTCACATAATTAAGTACTGCTAACTTAAATTTATCATTCATATGTCTACTCTCTATGCTGTAGTACATAAAGTTGGATGCGCGCGCGTCACAGAAATGACGTCTCCATGGAGTTGACATTACTATACGAAGGTAGTTTAATATATAGACATGCCACAATATTGCTAACGAGTCTCTTGTGTATTACAACACACCACCGCTACCTCTGTTGTCATACTGATGTGCACAAAGACTGGTTTTAATTGCTAAACCTCTAACGAGCTTCATTTTTGATCTTTTGCGCTCAAAAGTCGATGTTAGTAAGTATAAAGGCAATTCTTTACGCCTCACACAGTGTGAAATCATTAATAACTTTTTTTTATATTTAATTTTTTTCCTTTAGCAGCTTTTATTAACCATACATAAGCTAATGTTTTTTCCGTTATATATTTTTTAGCATCCCATTACAAATTCTTTTTTGCTCCGGTAAATAATTTACAATCTCTCTCTCGTTTTGCGAAATTTGGGTTATCTTTTGATACGGTTAGTTAATGATCTATTATTGTAATTAGAAGAGCTTATTATTAAATTAATTAGTTGTCCGTTAAATCATGGGAAGCAAAATAGTATATTTTTCACCTATGTAGCGAAAAAAAAAGTCTCAGAGCACGTGATTATCAGCCTCAGCTTCGCCTCGGATGATAAATTACACGTGCTCTGAGACTTTCCAGTTTTTCACTCCCTAGGTGCAAAATATACTATTTCAAGAAGTCGCAGCAAGTAAATTTCGAATTCGTTTATTATAGAGAAGTTCTACTCTAGGTCAAAATAATACTTTTTTACAATACCATGCACCCGTAAGTCGCCGATCTGGACGCCCTTTGGTATATAATTAATACATAGAAGAGAGTCCCAAAACTAAGATTCTAGACCCCTAGGTTGCTCATACGCTCCCACTCTCCGAATGAATGTTTTTTTTTATTTTTACTGATTCTGAAACCGTTTTTGACTTAAAAAATCTGAAAAATTCACAAAGGTACATTTTAACAATACAAATAACCTTTAATTTTTTTTTTAATTTTTGGATGCTTCAGGGTTAGACAATATTGAAAATTCAATGAATAAATGATCTAAAAACTTTGAATTGCTAGTAGAAGTATAAGAAGTAGCATTAAAAATTTACTTTTGTTCTCAAGATCATGATAAATATTTTCATTTAAAATATTTTCTTGTGCATTTGAAAATCCGTTCAAATAAAATATGAAGTGTCAACTCGTTCTAAGAATAATTTGTATGAAAAAAATTATTTGTCAGAAACCATGAAGAGCTCGTTAGATTTCAACAACAAATGAGCACACTGCTGTACTGATTTTTACTTGCACAGCGAGATTTCAAGTCTGATGCTGCTATAGTATAACGCGAGTATAGATTCTTGGCTGTTTTAAAACATCGCCTACCTACTCGATTACCATAAATTAAAACCAGATTTTAATTAAGATTCTATTCTCGAAGAAGAAAGAGCAAAAAGCTGCACCACACAAAGTACTGCACAAAGCAGACTCTTTACTCATAAAGGGCTCGATGAACAAAAAAACTTGACTTTTCGAAGGTTTCGAATATTTTTCAAAAACTATAAATTCTTTTTATTTTTTTTCGAATTTCTTTGGATAAACTATTTTTCCTTTAACCTGGTTCTTTTATTTACTAGTTTTCTGTTATGAAAACGAACAGCAAATGAGATTTAATTAGAACAGTCGAACGATGTATTCTTTTTTAGATAATAGATAAACCAACCGTTTATAAGCTTTCTGATTGGTTGATAAAGTGGCGCTGAGGGCTGTATCATTTTTTATTCTATTGACTGTATGATACATTATATTAAGATTCAGCTTCACAAAAGGTGCGAAACAAAACATTTAGTCTAAAGGTCTCAAAGGTAGTTGAAAATAAAAAAAAATTTATTCAATTTTTAGAAAGTATTTTCTCACCCCTTCCCGTAGCATTTTTGAAAATTCCAAAATGTTTATTTTTTTTCTGAGATCTAATGAATACCATGAACCTTTTTCGTACAGTTTAAATAATAAATTTTTTCTTCTTTTGCGTTTTCAGATGTCTTACGTTTTTTCAAATTACACCTTACTTCTCGTAACATTCAGCGCGAACTATTGAAGCTATATTACTAGAGTCGCGTACACTTCGTCAATAAACATGAATGGTTATATCCAGGACCTAGGGTGAGGTGATTAAAATCGTAAGTTATTGTGCACAAACACTTACGCATAATTTTTTTTTCATTGTACGTTTTTTTTTTATTTTTGAAGTGAAAGGTATAGTTTTCAATTATATTGAATTCATTATAATGATTACAGCTAATAAAAAATTTAAACAAAATACAAGAATTAATGGTGTTTATTTCAACATTGGAAAAATTGGTACTGTACACTTTTTCAAAAAGGATAGGGAGCCAAAAAACCACGTAAAGAATCGTACTAGTACATTAGTGAAAGTTTAGTTTAGTAATCAAACATAAAAAATAAACAGTAAAAACAACGGAGTATACGGATCGGTTACACGTAAGACCTTCTATCTCTTATATATGTAATATAAGATTCATTTAAATTCATAAATTATTCATCACATGGACATTATAAATATTAAATGTTTGAATTGTAGTCTATTTATATATTATCGAGAATTAATTTACCTTCTTATGGTAATACGTTATTGCTATATTACTATACCTTGATAATACGCTGTACTAAATTATCATACATAGGCATATGATACAAGAAGTTTATTTTATCTAATCGATTGTTTTTGAGATAGTAAAAAAAAATTATTTTCAAAATAATTATGACTTTGGTAAAATTTATAATATTCTTATAATACTTATCTTTCTCGTAAAAGAAAAAAATTCATCATGTAAAATAGTAAATGATTCATATACTGTTTTTCGATAGCTTTTCGAACATTTTTATCCACGATCGAGCTATCTTTGACCGCAACCGAAGGTACATGCGTGTTATTTCACCATTCTTTGCAAAATCTCTTTTAAATTGATCTAATACGTAACCGTTATACACTGTGAAGTAAAAATAACCCAACAACAATTTACATCAATTTTAAATGTTTCAATCTCCGTTAATTTTGATCGTATCTAGACGATCTGTTTCAAACGAGCTGATTTGTTTCAGTTTTCTTGCTGAGGTGCGTACTTCAAATGATATCTTCCAAACGGCCTACAAGGTGCTGAAAAAGGGTAGGAAACTTTATTTTTTTTAATTATTCATCAAAAAGAGGACTTCATGGTAGTGTATATAACGGCAGTTCTTGTAAAAAAATACACAGTAAAAAATGCTACGAAAAAAAATCTGTTTGTAAAATGCCGTGGAAGAAAACACACCTCATCAAAGCCTATTCAAAATATATATGGGTTTGAACTAGAAAGAGTTTTACAAGAAAACTAAAAAAATCATTTCAATTCGATCAAAATTGAGGGAGATAGAAATATTTGAAAATTGATTAAATTTTAATGAAATTAGTTGTTGCGATAATTTTGTTGTGGACTGTACTATTGTATTTAATTTTATTTTTCTTCATCCCATGCTCGAAATCGAAATTATCTTCGAATTCGGGATAAAAGTAACGCTTTTGCTCCTTATCAATATCGCTCGAAAGTAATTATCTCCATGACTACCGTAACCTACATTTTAATTATCATTTTGTTTCGACTGTAAAATAGGTGGATTGTATTGATTTTTTTATGGTATGTTTGACAGATTCGATAACTGTTAAAATCCCAACAATTCCATAAAGTATAAACAGTATTTAACAGTACCGAAATTGGACATACTCATTCCATTACATTCAATTTCAATCTATTGTGCTAATCTTTACTGGTGTTTGTTGTGCATTTTGTGATAAAAATTGAGATGTCAGTGAACAAAACCAGTCAAATTTTGTTACTTTTTATTATATATATAATAAATTCTTTACAATTATAAGGGTAACTCTCAGTCATTCGCTTTGTTACTGGCCCGCTCAAATCGAATAGATTACTTAACTCAAATTTTTTAAATTTTACTCAATAAATGTTTAATTGAATACAACTTTGAACTAAGTAACATTTTTAAGCGAGTAACTAACTATAACACTCATGATAATTAGAAATTTATCAAAAGAAAAATACATTGAAAACATATAGGAGGAAAACGCAAAAAGAAAAAATATGGTACTAATACTTTCATCCGTGTACTTTATGGGATCGTTTGTAAAATATTTATATCATAGTTATCTATCTGTTACAATTATTAAATTATTATATCAGTAATTTATTAATAAACTTTACTGACGATATTTGTTGCAAAGCCCGCCGTCGACCAGCAGCCCTTGCTGCGCTCGGGTCTCAAATGTCGGCGGGCTTTTCCTGTTAATCAATAAAAATTTTTTAATGAAATATTCCACAACTATTTGAATTAAATGTACTTTCGAGCGGGAATAAAGAAAAATCGTATACTCGACTTGGGACAAAAGTCCAACATCCGTCTCTACAAGCATGCACCCGAGGCGAAGCCGAGTAATTTTTAAGCCTGAAAGCCTAAATCAAAAATTTCGATCCCGTTGTCCAGAAAAACTGTTGAATGAAATGGGATGAAATTTGGTACAATTGTTCACAGCATCAACACCAAGGGCTCTATAGAGCCGATTTTAAAAATTAGGTTTGGAAAAAAAGTTGTGCAAATACAAATTTTTTAATGCTCGGTCTGTTAAAATTGGGGCTCGGCATCAGCTTTCCATAATCTCGACGACCTCTGCTGGGATTTCTTTATTTAGGAATGCATCCCTGATACTCTGGATGCAATCAAAACGAGATGTTTTGCTCCTGGGGGATGGATTTCTCTGCAAGAATATATATAACATATTTAAATCGGGACTCATTACGATTGGATCATCTATGGCAAGGTTTTGAAATAGTGGAAACCACGGCTGATTCTTCCATAGAGAAATAACAATAATAACAGAAGCACTTTCTTTTTTAATTTTTGACAAAACCTTGGGCGAAGGGAGAAAAGGCGTAGAAGTAATGATTTGACCAATTTATGGTGAATGCATCTATTGCTGTGTAGCTTCACTGTGAGGCATCCAAGAAATAAACTTTGCACATTTTTTATTTTTTCCCGAAGCGAACAGATCAACCTCCGGTATGCCGAAAACATCTATAATTTTTTGAAAATAATTATCGTTCAGCTCCCATTATGTATCAGACTTATCCATTCTCGATAGTTTGTCTGTTATAACGTTTTTTTCAGACGGGATATATGAAGCAAATAGAATAATATCCCTTGCCTCAGCCCAGAGCCCAATTTCGTGCGATAATTTCCCCAGTTCATCCGACCTTATACCTCCCATCTTGTTAACATATGATAGAGCAGTCGTATTATCGATTCTCAGTAAGATCTGTGAGCTTCGAATATGAGAAGTTAATTCGATAAGCGCGATTTTCACTGTCATTAATTCTAATAAATAAATATTATTTTCTCGTTCCTCGGATAACCAATGTCCGGGCATCAGGAAGTTGGCAGATGAATTTTACAATAAAATGATTTAAACAATACCAATCGATAGCGTTTTAATAGCAGTTTTTGAAAATATAAATATTGTTAATAGCATACCCAATGGTTTTTCATGTATAAACAATCAAAGTGACAGAAACATGAAATCGTCTATTACACCAGAAATAAACATTTTAGAGGGACCTAAATTGCATTAAAAATTGCCAAATTTGTTTTTGAAATTTGCCAATATCTGCAATTTTCGTTAAAACGTATTGTTTATTAGAAAAAACAACTACTTTTACTAGCGTGCTTCTGCGTGGCTTCTGCGCATGTCTAGTGCGCCGAATCTAGTGACTATAGTGACTTTTCAAACTTTTACAACTATCCGCAGTCCGTCTAGACTAATTACATATGGTGAATGGAATTTAAATATATTCATGGGTTATTTGGGGTTTAAATATCCATGGGTTATTTGGAATTAATATATTCATGGGTTATTTTAGTTTTAAATATATTTATAGGTTATTTGGATTCTACATATATTTATGGGTTATTTGATGTTTTAATTTTATCTTAATAAGCGACGAAATCTTAAAAGTCACTAGTCACTAGATTCGGCGCCCTAGACATGCGCAGAAGCCGCGCAGAAGCACCCTAGTAAAAGTATTGGTTTTTTCTAACAAACAATACGTTTTAACGAAAATTGGAGATATTGGCAAATTTCAAAAACAAATTTGGCAATTTTTAATGCAATTTAGGTCCCTCTAAAATGTTTATTTCTGGTGTAATAGACGATTTCATGTTGCTGTCACTTTTATTGTTTATACATGAAAAACCATTGGGTATGCTATTAACAATATTTATATTTTCAAAAACTGCTATTAAAAAGCTATCGATTGGTATTGTTTAAGGGGGGAAAGGTACCTTAAACCTACATTTATGAAAAATTTATTAATTATGAAGAAAAAAATTTTTTTTGGAATATACAGAGAAAACTCTGTTTTCTTCACTCTTTTTTCAAAGTTTTTCTCTCTGGAATATGAAAATTGAGGTCCCAGTCACCATAGAACCCTCCTCGATGAAGCAAGCCCACAGTCCTGACAGGTACCCCTGTGCCGTAGGATCCAGCTAGAACCGATGGTTCAATCATGGTCCTTGGGGTCTCATTTTGATCAGTAGATGTGTGGTTACAAACGCAAGCACTTTCAGATTTTTTAATTAGTTATACACAATTTGCCAGCCACATATGCACATTTATTCATTAATACTATATAATAAAATACAATTATGCTAGGGATGTAGCCTGAAAAAAGTGCAAATTTTGTCCAATACCTTTGAAAGTGCTTGCGTTTGTAGCCATTCACATGTAGAACAACCCCTGAAAGTTTCAGCTCAATTGCTCAAACGGTTCTCATTAAAAGTTACGGCATGCAAGCAATTTTGAGATTAAACGTAACTGCCCAAGAGTTGAAAAAAACCAAAATACATCAATATATGTCATAATGATACTCTCATGTCACTGAGGCTGCTTAAAACTTTTTGGACGATAAAGAACAGTAATTCAATTTGAATTTTCAACATATTGGACCCACAAGGACAATGTTTAATTATCCCAGACAGCCACACAAAGCCAAATGCGCCAATTTCATTACTACATTTTATAAGTTGTACTAAAATATTAGTATACGCTAATATGGGTTTTATGTGGAAACTGGTAACTAAGTTGATTATGTCCAAATCAACTTTTCACACAAATATACACAATCTCACATTAGAACTTGAACCCAGTCTTCTACCTATTCACTAACATTCATAAAACATTTATCACTAGATACTTGGAAATAAATCACTACAAGTTGATCAATTATCACTAATCTTGTTCATCACATGCAACATACAATAATATATATGATACAGTCATATACACATACATAAAGTACAGTGACATACATATACACTGATGTATATATGTCAATTTACATATGTACTTCTGTATTTCTTGAATTAGAACTGCTAAAAATGTCACATTTTTATAACAAGCTATTGAAACTTCTTCATAGCTTTATTATGAAACACTATGTTGAGTTGCAAAGATATAACTGCACTCTACATATACTTTTTTCACTTTAAAAAAAATGTAATTTTTAGCCATTGGAAAATCAAGAAGCAGTCAGCAGACTGTTCTTGACATTTGATCAGGGCTCGTGCACGAAACAGAGAGAGACAGAAGATATGCCGAAACCCACGTGCTGCGAGTGGTGGCGTTACTGCACACCTATAGCTGTGTAAACAAACAAATTTCTGCTGGATGTACTCTAACCAAAGAATAAAACGAGTATCAATAGATGGCGCTACGGACTTATGAAAGTCTCGAGATTCATGAAAGATTGGCCACGATATATCTTTGAGTCGTTTCATTCATTTTTTCTAAATAATCGTAAAAGTATCGGTACTAAATAACCTGTACGTCACGGTACAGTTAACATTTTAAAATTCCGATCACGGCACTGGAAAGCCAAGGAAAAATCCTATCAAAAAAGTCAATGAAAAAAAATTTTTTTTTTTTAGATTTTAGGTGCCTTTCCCCCCTTAAATCATTCTATTGTAAAATTCATCTGCCAACTTCCCGATGGTGAATTCTACACAACGTGGAAATGGAATTAGAACTATTTTATCGTAAGAACTTAAGTGGTATTACATGTCAACTTTGTTAGCGCCGCAGCACGCGGTATTAATAAGTTTTTACACGCGTTTTGCGCCGACTGGACGCCGAAAGTTATGCTTTATCTTCTTTCTTTCGGTATATTTCGGTTAAATCTATAAACGTCTCTTAGAAAAGTCTAAAGTTACCATCACAAAGCTGATTTTTTGAATGCATTTAAATACTTTTAAATTGAATTAAAAAATGTATGATTCTACTCATTAATATCGCGTGGAGTGCTGCTGGGGGAATTTACGTGAAATTTAACAAATTATGAAAACAATGAATATTCATTTAATGGATTTAAATTTTGTAGGGAATTTAAATCGTCTTTGTGTATATTGGATCCGTCTTTTAGTTCTAATGTACATCAAGATGCAGCGGAGTTCATCAATCTTCTGTTGAATCATTTGGACCAATACATGAACATCAGTTATGAATTCATAATTCACGAAGAATTCGCATGCTCAAATTGTGGTAGCAAAATCGATTTTTACTAGCCTGGCTACGTTATTAATGTTTATTTCTCCAGAGTTTCAACAAGACTCACACTCAACCAGTTGATGAAGGAGACGTTTGAAGGAGACGTTTGAAGGAGAGGACACGAATTTAGATTGTAAATCATGTGTTCGTTCAACAAAACACAGCAAAAACATTTCCACCTTCACGAAAACTCCGAAGTATTTATTTGTATCTTTATGCAGATACTTAAACGATGGCGAGAAGGTGGTAAAAATTAATGATCACGAAACTGGCTTATTAAGGCCGATTCTTTGTGAAGTCGAATGGCAAAATTTTTTTTTCCAAATACGAAAAACTTGTTGATTTCGATATCGGATTTGTCATAAAAAATTTTAGAAAATGTGGGCCTTCTAAAAAAGGTAAAAAATTCGCTGTTTTTAATGATTTTAGGCATTTGTTCCGTGAGAGGATAATAAATTATTCGCTTAGCCAATTCTTTAACAAAACTAATAACTTTATTAATGAAAAATTCTCGTCGGTAAATCGAGATTGCTAGTTGGCGTAAAAGCGAGTAACGCGCGACTGGGTCGAGAGCTAGATGAGCTTTCAAGGTCCAACTTCGACTGTTACGATCAAGCAGTTCGATCGAGAACTGAGGCAATAAGCACAAACAGCATCTCTGTCCGTTATTCTCCCATCAAGCACCCGGCACAGTCGCGCCCTACATGCCAAGACTGAACAATAACTAAACAGCATTTGAGGCCTATTTTCGACCTCTTTTGCACGTTTTTTGACACATATTGTTGTATACATTGCGTTAAACTTTAAACCCCATTAAAAAACTTTATTAGGCAATAGTTAACATTTTTAGGAAGCTTTTTACATAGTTTTGAAAAGGAAGTCTGGTTCGAACTCGATTAGATTTCTTGTTTTACTTTAAGTTGTTTTCAATTAATAACCCCACAGGTTGCTCCAATCACTTTTGAATGATTTTTTTCTGAAAATATGGAATATTTACAATAAAAAAGTTCATGGGCACTTTTACTTTTGATTCATTCTACACTGATCCAGGAATTATTTGAATATTTGTGATTTTTCATGAATTTCGAAAAAACGCTAAAATGGCCAACTTTGGGCCTCTGAAAAAGTGTCATAGAAGGCCCCAATTTTTCTAAAATTTTTTTGGGGCAAATCTGACATCAAAAACAATAAGTTTTTCATATTTGCAAAAAAAAAAAAATTTTTGGCCATTCGACTACACAGAGAATTGGCCATATACATTTTTTAGTGCGGATACTTTGGGAGAGCATTATTTCCTTATTTTAGTTATATGTCACGATAGAGAAAGTGTCCAAAGTGGACACTACTCGCCTTATACCAAAGTTCACCAAAACCAATGATAATGTGCAATGACATGGAAATGAAGAGTTTTGCTATAAAATTAGTTTTAGAAAAAATTGCAAATACAGCGTACTTGCTTTTTACGAATTAAAATAGATTATTTTTTAATGCTAACTATGAACCATTCACTTCATTCTCTTTTATATTATCTTAATTTCTGTATTTTCACCCTCTTTATTTACTACATATGGGTCTGATTCAGAATTTTTCAAAAAAACCTGCGGGCGAGATTCATGGATTTTCCTGAAATTTTGGTATGTTATAGTACATCATAAAAGGGTCCCAAAACCAAAATTTTAGACCCCCTCCCCCTTTCTACTCCCCACTCCGCTATCAACGTTCATTTTCTATCTATATTTATTCTGAAGGCCTGAAGTAATACAAAAATCTGGAAAAATTCATGAAGATACTTTTCAACAATCTAAACAACCTAGAATTTTTTCAGATTTTTTGAGTACTTCAGGCCTTCAGAAAAAATCATTGAAAATTACAATTATTTTATTTTCGGTGAAATGGTTCGATATACCAGACCAAAGTATTTTTTTCTAAATTCTGACACCAAAAGACGATTTCATGAATTTTTTCAGAATTTTTCATTCATGCCGATAAAGCCTAGAGCTTAAAAGCCGCTTTTTTTACGAAAATAATTTTTTTAGGGCAGTAGGAAGCCTCAAAAAATTGGGAAAAAATTTTTTCTTCTTTTGTTCATTAAAATACATAATCTTAAATTTTTTCAGAGTTTTTAATTGAAGGCGATAGTATCTGGAGCCGAAAAATGTTATTTTTAACAAAAAAGGTTACTGGAAAAGGTTACTGGCTATCGCCTTCAATTGAAAAATCTGAAAAAATTTGAGATTATGTATTTTAATGAAGAAAAAAATAAAAAAATTCATCCAGATTTGTTGAGGCTCTGTACCGCCCTAAAAAAATTATTTTCGTGGAAAAAAGCGGTTTTTCAGCTCTAGGCTTTATCGGCATCAATGAAAAATTCGGGAAAAATTCAAGGATTCGTTTTTTGGTGTCAGAATTAAGAAAAAAATACTCCGGTCTGGTATATCGAACAATTTCACCGAAAATAAAACAATTGTAATTTTCAATGATTTTTTCTGAAAGCCTGAAGCACTCAAAAAATCTGAAAAAATTCAAGGTATTTTAGATTGTTGAAAAGTATCTTCATGAATTTTTCCAGATTTTTTAATTACTTCAGGCATTCAGAATAAATATAGATAGAAAATGAAAGTTGATAGCGGGAGTGAGGGTTAGGAGGGGGAGGGGGTCTAAAATTTTGGTTTTGGGACCCTTTTATGATGTACTATAACATACCAAAATTTCATGAAAATCTGTGAACTTCGCCCGCAGGTTTATTTGAAAAATTCTGAATCTGACCCATATATATTTTAGTAAAATTCGAGCTCTGAAAGTAGCTATTATAGTTGAGGATTGACATATTTTATTTTTCATTTAATGTCTACGATCAAGTACATTGAAACTACAATATAAAGTATCAACTGAAGAATGATTGCTTAAAAGCCAGCTATTTAACCCTATTCGAATTTCGCGCATAATGTCGCTTGACAGTTGGCTATATACAAAATTAACTAGATCTTGGCCGGTTGCCATTTCAAACACTCGAATTTGTACAACGCTGTAGAGAGCGTACAAGACTTCCTACCACCGAGCCGAGGGAAGTTTTTCTTGCAAGGACTCAAAAAATTCGTGATGTGTGAGCCGTACGGGGATGACTTCAATCTGATAATGTAGAAAAGCAAGGACGTAGGATAATTAATAGTAATTCGCTATAGCCACCTCAAACAAATTTTGTTTTTTTTGTGACGTTATTTTTCGTAATATCTTTCATAATTAAACTACTCATTCATAACAAGGATTGAATCACTTCGCTCGAAGTTGCGCCAGTAACTCTTAATGTATCAAAGAATTATACTACCTGTAGACTGTTTGCTTTTAATATTGTGAGAAATGATCAAATTTGACTCGACAGAAAACGCTAAAAAAGAAAAATTTCACGCACAAGATATACGAAAAAGGAAAATGGAAAGTGCTGTACTTTATTAAACGATTAAAATTCCGAAGTTTAAAAAAAAAGCATTGAGGACGGGAAAAAAAATTCTTTCTAAAAATTTAATACATTTTTTTATTCAATGGTGACTAAAAGTCCTTAAATCATCATCTATATATTACGCGTTGAATGAGTCTCGGGCTAAAATTCTGGCCTCCCAAACGAATCTGGAAAATCGATGACTAAAAAAAAAAAAATAATTTTATTATATGAGCAATTCCGGAATTTAGTTTCGAATTTTTCGACTAAAAACGGAACAATTTTTTTTCGTTGGACGCATACTTTGAACATTGGGTATTGTTCTTGAAGGTCCTAGGAAGCTAAAAAAATGCGTGAACAATCGAAATTTTAATAGGTAATTTTTTTATAAGCATTTGTGTTCCGAGGAAAAATAATTAGTGCAGGCAAAACGCGCGCTCCATTATCCACCGATCAAAACTTTTCTAATTCGCTGGTAAAACTACTAGTGACCTTGAAAAAATAATCGACACATGTATTTTGAAAGATACAGCTCTTTCCGATGGTGACCTTAGATTTTTCGAAAAACGCATGATATGGCCAAAAAAACGGCTCAAAAGTCAAGCGTATTTATACAAAAAAAACACTTTTTTGAGCTATAAGCATATATAGTGGGGTGGTCCACTTTTTCAAAAATTTTTTGTATCTCGGGGGATCCATCGGAATCAGAAAATTTGAGGTTTAAAATGAATTTTCCCATAAACTAGAACTCAAAAAAATGATTTTAGATGGTGTCGATGGATTTTTGAAGTTTAAAAACGTGNACGTCGGTAGCCTGCTCCGGTATTCCCTGCTTAATTATAGCCGTCCGGATAACTGACCTGCCACCAGGGTAATCGACCTCCACATTGGATGATGCCTATTGGAAAACATAATAAGATTTTTATTAGGTTTGAACTTTATGGGCTCCTTCACGAGCATTTTTTTGAATAGAGGGAACCATGGCTGGCCCGGCCAGTCAGGTACTATAACAATGCCCTCTGCTGCATCGATTTTTATCTTTCGCAATACTTTCAGCAAGATACTCAAAGGTGGAAATGCGTAAACAAATAAGCCTTTCCAGCTTATCGTGAACGCGTCCACTGTTTCTGCCTCGGGATCTTTTTTCCACGAGATGAACCGCTCGCACTTCTTATTTGAATGACTAGCAAATAAATCGATGTCCGGGATGCCGAAATTTTTTATCACCTTTCTGAACGCGTAGTCGGACAGAGAAAATTCGGTTTCCGGCTCGAGTCGGCGCGATTCTTCGTCAGCCTCAACGTTCTCTTTGGAGGCTATATACGAGGCAAAAATAACGATGTTACGACGCTCACACCATTGCCAAATTTCCCGGGTAATGTCGTTCAAGTGTGTATGTTGCGCACCGCCCATCTTATTCAAGTATGCTATTGCTGTTGTATTGTCGATACGCAGAAGAATATTGCAATTCTTTAGCGTTTTTGCAAAACATTGCAATCCAAAATAGGCTGCTTTCAATTCGAGAAAATTAATGTGATTATTTTTACCATCGATCGTCCAGAAGCCGTTAGCGCGTTCATTATTACAGTATGCTCCCCATCCGGTTAGAGATGCGTCCGAGAAAATTTCGATAACATGAGGTAACCTCGAGATAGTGTTGTTTCCGATAAATATATTATTACTCCACCAGTCCAAATCCGATTTTACTTCTGTAATAACCATTTGTGCGTTATAAGAGTCGTTATTGGCTTCTAAACTTGTTAGTTTGAGACGTTCGAGTCTTTTGACGTACACCCAGCTATACTTAAGCGCTGGACAGCACGCCATAAGACTTCCTATAAATCGAGCCCACTCGCGGATTTTACAAGTTTTTCTGTTTTTAAAATCGTTTATCATCCGATTGATATTAACTCTTTTATCATCTGGCAATGCCAATGTCATGCTTCTTGTATCAAAAACAAACCCCAAGAACGCTCGGCGCTGTTCTGGCTCTGGTCGACACTTTTTGTCGTGCAAAACGAACCCAAGAAATTCTAACGTCGCTTTTGTTATATCATAATTTGCTTTTACACTCCGTATAATCTTTGCCAATAACCATAATGTCCAAAACCAAAATTTATGCCAATAACCAAAATTTAAAACGAAGATATTTTCTGAACTCTGTATCTATTGATATTACGTGATATGCGTCTTTTAAGTCAATTTTTGACATGAAGTAGCCTTTTTCTAACAAGTTTAACGCGGTCTTGTGACTTTCCATTTTAAAATGTTCCGTCTTGATAAAATCGTTTAACCGTTTTACATTCAGAATAAGTCGATATGTTGACGCCATATAGCCCATATAATAAATACCTTGTACTTACAATGTATGTACATTGTAAAAGGTATATACATTACATATACCTGGTATATACTTTGTGAAAATTTATTTTATAATTCTTGCTTTCTTAAAAATTCTCACAAAACTCTGACTAACCGAGCGAGCGTTATCGAGCGAGGTATTTCGCTAGTTATAATATTATTGTACATATCTATTTTAGAATAGATTTTGTTCATTTTGCCTATAACATGTAATGATGAATTGCATAATGGTAACTAAACTATCACATCTAATGATAGTAGCGAACATGATACATTGACAAATGATTCATAGGCATAAAGAGAATTAATATAAAACCTTATCAAGGTCCTGTATGGATATGTTTCCATTTTCAGATGAAAATGACGAATCATCGGATTGTCTTTTTAGAAATATTATTCAAAATGCTCATGTTTGAGACTCACATTTATTTAAATCAATTCGACAAAATGACGAAAAAAATTTCACAGTATCCACATGAAAATGAAACAATTTAAAACTTTCATCATTTATTAAAAAATGTAAAACACTGTGACTTTTTAAATCTTACATCATCAAAGGTTATAAAATAAAATGATTGAATCGATCTCAGTCTATAACTACTCATTTATAAACAATATATCTGCATTAGGTCAGTTAGATTCTGCACAAACTTACTACAAAAAGTAAAATCTACCACTTAATTAAATAGTAACGCAATACTTCATCGAGGGTATTGATTATAATGCCTCATAGTTCCAGATACAAACTTTAAATAATCATAATCATTGAGTTTTTATACAATACCTTACAGTAGTTTATTACTCACAGTGGTAGAAGATTTAAGACCACTTTTTTAAGCTTTAAAAATAGCTTTTTTTTAAATTACTTGTATCAAATTGTTGATTTTAGCTACAAAAAAAATTTATCGCGCACTCTTCGATTTACGATGCAGAAATTATCCAAAATCAAACTAGCTCTTGAATTTACAAAAAAAAGTGTTTTGCTGTTGTGTTGCTGTCCTCCCTCTGAAAATTCTTCTGCTATGAAAAAACAAATATTCAAATTATCTTGGTGGTTTATGTTTGCATCTTCTCTTTGCTTACTTTTTCCTTTGATGGCCGCTGTATACACTTATAGAAATAGCCCTGAAATAATGACCAAGTCAGTATGTTTATCTTGTGCTGTTTGCCAGTGTTCAATGAAAATGATATTTTGTAGAATGCGTCGGCCTCAATTACAGGTATGGTTTTCTTGCAGTATTCAATTTATTCATTCAGTCTCAAAAATGAAAGAGTATAATACCTTTGATAAAAATACGTATGTTAAAAATTTTAATAATTTACAAATAATTTTTCTTTTTTTTATTACCTTTTGGAAAGAATCTGTTGGAAAAAATGGAAGAATTCATTAATCAAGTCAATCATTTTGAGACTAAAATCTTACAAAAATATGTTGAAAAGTGTTCAATTCTACACATTGGAACCACTGTTTGGGTATATTTTACATCCATCTCTTTCATCATTGGACCATTGTTTTTGCCACAGACATTTCCAACCGATGCTATATATCCATTTTCAACTGAAGAAGTTATCATGAAAATTTTTATTTATATGCATCAATCTCTTGTTGCTCTTCAAACATCTGCGGCGGTTTTGCTTGACTGTTTAGTTGCATTTTTTTTATGGTTTACAACTGCCAGATTTGAAATGTTAGCTAATTCTATGGATGATTTTAATAGTGTTAGTGAGCTCAGACGTAATTTAATAACTTATAGGAAACTTTTAGGGTGAGTACAATAATACAAAACAATCAAATCACAGTTCATAATACTATTTTATGATTTATGATACATATTGCCGATTCTCTGTGAAATCGAATGGCCAAAAAAATTTTTTTTCTGCAAATATGAAAAACTTGCTGTTCCCGATGTCAGAAATGTCCCCAAATTTTATTAGAATTTTTGGGACCATCTATCACTCTTTTTCAGGGGCCCGAAGTTGGCCATTTTAGGGTTTTTTTGAAATTCATGAAAAATCACAAATATTAAAATAATTCCTGGATTAAAGTAGAATGATTCAAAAGTAAAAGTGCCCAGCAACTTTTTTGTTGGAAATTGTCCAAATTTTCAGAAAAAAAATATGCCAAAGTGATTGGAACAATCTAGGTAAATGTAAAGCAAAAAAACTGCAAAAAAAACATAAAACAAGAAATCTACTCGAGTTCGAACCGGACTTTCATTTCCTAAACTATGTAAAAAGCTTCCCAAAGATGTCAACTACTGCCTGATAAAGTTTTGTAATGGGTCTTAAAGTTTAACTCAATGTAGACAATAATGTATGGCGAAAAACGTGCAAAAAAGGACTGAAAATGGCTGTTTTTGGTGATTTTAGGCATTTTAGGCCCATTTTTGACCTTTTTTGCACGTTTTTCACCACACATTGTTGTCTACATTGAGTTAAACTTTAAGACCCATTACAAAACTTTATCAGGCAGTAGTTGACATCTTTGGGAAGCTTTTTACATAGTTTAGGAAATGAAAGTCCGGTTCGAACTCGAGTAGATTTCTTGTTTTATGTTTTTTTTGCAGTTTTTTTGCTTTACATTTACCTAGATTGTTCCAATCACTTTGGCATATTTTTTTTCTGAAAATTTGGACAATTTCCAACAAAAAAGTTGCTGGGCACTTTTACTTTTGAATCATTCTACTTTAATCCAGGAATTATTTTAATATTTGTGATTTTTCATGAATTTCAAAAAAACCCTAAAATGGCCAACTTCGGGCCCCTGAAAAAGAGTGATAGATGGTCCCAAAAATTCTAATAAAATTTGGGGACATTTCTGACATCGGGAACAGCAAGTTTTTCATATTTGCAGAAAAAAAAATTTTTTGGCCATTCGATTTCACAGAGAATCGGCCATATTCTAGGAGCCCGTTATTACACAGCGTGACTAACAAAGTAATAACTGAAAGTATCGAGGGCCCTAGTGTCGGATCCAGATGCGCTTCTTGAGTTATAAGTATTGTATACTTTTTATAGCACTGTGCTAAGTTCAAGTTTAGGCCTCCTTGGCCCGAAATTAATATAAGTGACTCATAATAGCGTACCGTAGTAAGATTAGCGCATGAGCGTAACTAGTTTCCAATGGTGACCTTGAATTTGACCTTGAACGTAAACTTAAAGCTATAGCGAACCAAAAATCACTTTTTTGCACAGTCACCCACATTTTATATTGTACCAATCAAAAAGAGCGTACAATTTTACGTTTGAATAAGCTTTTTTGATTTTTTTCCAAGTCCATTTTGGGTTTGCAGTTAGAAAAAAATTCCTTGCTTGAGCTTAACTTTAGTTTAAACGGGGTATGAGTAAGTGTATAGCGCCCTTAAAATGATCTTAGAAAAAAACTAAAGGCATAATCGAACGTAAAATTTTTTGCTTTTTTCAAATCTGCAATAAAAAATGGCAGTTCCTTTTTAAAAATAAATTTTTGGGCAGCTAGAACTTGAAGGTTTAATTCAAGGTCATTTCATGGTCAAGATCATTTTTTATGTTTATTCCGTGATATTTCCAAGTGTTTCCATACTTTTCTTGTATTCTGTGTAAGAAACAAGATCCTAAAGAATTGGAATTAAATCAGTTCATAGATTTGGTAGAAGAAAATTTTTTTAAAAATAATGTTTTTATCATTTAAAATGGGAATATCCCCTTAAGGCTTCGTATTGTTTTTAAGTAAACAATTTTTGATAAAAAAGGGATTTTTAATCCGAAAGGTGCGTACAAAACCCGAAAAAAGAGAAAAAAAGTTTAGGTTTCTTATCGAACCCTATTGTCGGTAGTACATTTTCAACATTTAAAAAATTATCATTTTCACCCATATTTTTTAACCCTAATTTATAATCTAACTAGTAACTTTCAAACGCTCTTCGCGCGCATCAGTTTTTCAGTCACCCTTTGAAATAGTTGATATTTTGACTGCAGATGTCACTTTATTAAATTCTAGTTCGAGTCAAAAGTCAGTCGATCAATTAGAGGCCGTATAAAATGGCTTCACTTTAGGTCCATCATTATTTTAAGAGAGGATGAATTTTTCATTGTAAATTGAACCACTTTAATGGTACAAAATTTAAATTTTAGATTAAAAGATGTGTCATTGAATAAAATGCTTAAATAAATCGTTTCAGATATACCAGAGAAGTAAGGAATACAATAAATGTTCTAGTTTTTTGTACAATTATAACATCGGTTGGAGGAGTTTTGTTTAGCACTATACAACTAGTGAGTGTAAGTTCTAAATTTATATATTGATAAAATTAAAAAGTTTATAAATAATCGAACGCCACGGGGTTTGGATTTGCCGACGAGCAACACAATCGCACTTTCTCCTACGCGACTAGCTGGCCGGCTAGCACAGGTACTCCAAGACTCGCTCAAGGCAACGCAGGTCCGATGCAGCACTAGGTCTGCTCGCACGCGCCGATGTACCGCGCCTATCTCCGCGTTCCTACCTACTCTGCGTCTAAGCCCTACTGAATTTACACGCGTCTGCGAGGCCAAGAGGCCGGTTGTGCCGAAGTACGGGTCGCCTGAGGGCCTTAAGGCCGTGTCGCGCCGAACCCGGACGACGAGGTTACTCACCACGTCTCCGCTCACACTCACACACTCTAGCACTTGCGAGTGCAAAGTCGTGCAGACTCACACACCCGACGAGGCTATTTGCTGGCACACCTATGCGCCATGCAAACACACACGTATCACACGGTGCTGATCCACACTCACAACGCAATCACACAGCAAGTACAACTACTCTCCAAAACTCTGGTTATCTCACGCAAAATCGCTTCGATAGCTAATGAGGGTATTCTCTGCTTTACGCTTCGAATGAGCTGAAGTCCGATCGTTTTCGCAATCAGTCAACTACTCTACTCTCGCTCACAGACTACTCTGTATATATTTCTACAGAGTAGTCTGTGAGCGAGAGTAGTCTGTGAGAGAGAGTTTTGTACTACTACAAAAAGTATGTTAAGTACTAATTCAATTTGTCAATGATTAAGGGGAGTCATACACCAATTCACTCCTCTTTGTCATATTTGTTATATAAACCAAAGTTTAATCTCAATCTACATTTTCAACATAAAATTGACATCTTTGAGCCCTAAAAAATGTAAAAAAAGTTGCAGAATAGGCCTTTGCATCTAAAAATAGCTCATTTTTGCTAATTTAGCCTTTCGGAACTGTGCGCAAGGTTCAGATCAGAGTTATTTAGGTGGGAGATCCTAATAGGTCTCAAAATCTTCAGAAAAGTATCCTTTATGGGCTGAGTTTTGTAGAATTTTGATTTAGACCTTCATATCAGTTTTATTATTCAATATGTGCTAAAAAACATTGATAAATTTTTTTATTTCTTGCTTTTTTCACATCTGTTGGCATACAAACTTTTTTGTAACTCTAATCAAAATTCCACACAACTCAGCCCATAAAGGATACTTTTCTGAAGATTTTGAGACCTATCAGGATCTTCCACCTGAATAACTCTGATCTGAACCTTGCGCACAGTGCCGAAAGGCTAAATTAGCAAAAATGAGCTATTTTTAGATGCAAAGGCCTATTCTGCAACTTTTTTTACATTTTTTAGGGCTCAAAGATGTCAATTATATGTTGAAAATGTAGATCGACATTAAACTGTGGTTTATATGATAAATATGACAAAGAGGAGTGTGACTCCCAGTGTGTGACAATTGGTGTATGACTCCCCTTAAATTAAGTTGGAAATGTTAAATCATATGATAAACCAAAAAATTTTACGGGCTTCATCCTTGATACATTTGACAATAAATGCAATTTAATTCAACACGATTCACCGTACCGTTTTCTAGATAATGCTCTACACACGTTACACACACACACACACACACACACACACACACACATACAGACATGTGTTAGGAATTCAATCTAGTTTATAAATATGTAAACCAAATTTGTCCTACGAGGTCCGGTTCAAAAACTCATATTCGAACCCATCACATAGCTTCCTCCATGGAGAAAGCAATATTTACAAGGAAACCTTCTCACCTTTGGGTCATGGATTTTTCCCAAAAATTTTTCTGCTCTTTTCAGCTCTTATTTGCACTTATCATCTCATGGATGAAAAAATTTTACGGACCAGGTGTTTAAAAAAAGTGACCCAAATAGTTTAAAGATCGAAAATTAGTATCTTATGCGTTTTACCTATACATTTTTATTATTTTAAGGTCTTTATTTTATCTATGATTCATAGTGCCTATTCACGCTAACCTATATAAAGGAGCATGTTTTCTAGGTGTACTGAGTCCCCAAAAAAATGTTGGGAGAGATCCATGACCCAAAGGTGAGAAGGTCTTTTTGTTAGTATTATATGGCACGAGAAGTCTCTTACGTCGAGCATGATCCAACTTTCCTGTAATGAATAAAAATTGGGACTTTTTTTAAAACAAGAAAACATTATTTATAATGAGATGAATATTTTGAGCATATTTTATTTTTGTAATAAAAATTATTGTTGAAGAGGCATATCTATAAATATAACTAGACTCATTAACGCCCAACGTGACGAAATTTTTCGTTCGCGATCGATGCGATTGTTTACACAAAAAAAAAACCTAAAAATTTCGTGTGAAAAATCCCTTTGGAGAATTTTTTTGAACTAGTTGCGGCGAAAAACTAAAAATATAAGTACGATGATCAGAAGTGATCATGAATGTAAAATATTTAATTTTTATCTCGAAAACCATCGAGGTTATGAAAAAAGTTTATAGAAAAAAAAGTTTTAGAATTGATCAAGAAACATTCTCAAATTTTTTGTTACATAAACTTTATCTCTGAACTCAATGATTTTCGAGTGAAAACTTATACATTCTCACCCGTAAATGCATTTTCTTGCATGATCATACGCATAAGCAGTTTACTTCATGGCCACCATTTTGTTAGAAAAAGTGGTTGAAGAAATATGTAAAAATTCCCTAAGGTACTTAAGGGGGGAAAGGCACCTAAAATATAAAAAAAAAAATTTTTTTTCATTGACTTTTTTGATAGGATTTTTCCTCGGCTTTCCAGTGCCGTGATCGGAATTTCAAAATGTTAACTGTACCGTGATGTACAGGTTATTTAGTACCGATACTTTTACGATTATTTAGAAAAAATGAATGAAACGACTCAAAGATATATCGTGGCCAATCTGTCATGAATCTCGAGACTTTCATAAGTCCGTAGCGCCATCTATTGATACTCGTTTTATTCTTTGGTTAGAGTACATCCAGCAGAAATTTGTTTGTTTACACAGCTATAGGTGTACAGTAACGCCACCACTCGCAGCACGTGGGTTTCGGCATATCTTCTGTCTCTCTCTGTTTCGTGCACGAGCCCTGATCAAATGTCAACAACAGTCTGCTGACTGCTTCTTGATTTTCCAATGGCTAAAAATTACATTTTTTTTAAAGTGAAAAAAGTATATGTAGAGTGCAATTATATCTTTGCAACTCAACATAGTGTTTCATAATAAAGCTATGAAGAAGTTTCAATAGCTTGTTATAAAAATGTGACATTTTTAGCAGTTCTAATTCAAGAAATACAGAAGTACATATGTAAATTGACATATATACATCAGTGTATATGTATGTCACTGTACTTTATGTATGTGTATATGACTGTATCATATATATTATTGTATGTTGCATGTGATGAACAAGATTAGTGATAATTGATCAACTTGTAGTGATTTATTTCCAAGTATCTAGTGATAAATGTTTTATGAATGTTAGTGAATAGGTAGAAGACTGGGTTCAAGTTCTAATGTGAGATTGTGTATATTTGTGTGAAAAGTTGATTTGGACATAATCAACTTAGTTACCAGTTTCCACATAAAACCCATATTAGCGTATACTAATATTTTAGTACAACTTATAAAATGTAGTAATGAAATTGGCGCATTTGGCTTTGTGTGGCTGTCTGGGATAATTAAACATTGTCCTTGTGGGTCCAATATGTTGAAAATTCAAATTGAATTACTGTTCTTTATCGTCCAAAAAGTTTTAAGCAGCCTCAGTGACATGAGAGTATCATTATGACATATATTGATGTATTTTGGTTTTTTTCAACTCTTGGGCAGTTACGTTTAATCTCAAAATTGCTTGCATGCCGTAACTTTTAATGAGAACCGTTTGAGCAATTGAGCTGAAACTTTCAGGGGTTGTTCTACATGTGAATGGCTACAAACGCAAGCACTTTCAAAGGTATTGGACAAAATTTGCACTTTTTTCAGGCTACATCCCTAGCATAATTGTATTTTATTATATAGTATTAATGAATAAATGTGCATATGTGGCTGGCAAATTGTGTATAACTAATTAAAAAATCTGAAAGTGCTTGCGTTTGTAACCACACATCTAATGATCAAAATGAGACCCCAAGGACCATGATTGAATCATCGGTTCTAGCTGGATCCTACGGCACAGGGGTACCTGTCAGGACTGTGGGCTTGCTTCATCGAGGAGGGTTCTATGGTGACTGGGACCTCAATTTTCATATTCCACAGAGAAAAACTTTGAAAAAAGAGTGAAGAAAACAGAGTTTTCTCTGTGTATTCCAAAAAAAATTTTTTTCTTCATAATTAATAAATTTTTCATAAATGTAGGTTTAAGGTACCTTTCCCACCTTAAGGGTCCTCTATACACACTCGGTCGGTAACTATATTCGCGTATTTTGTACCCATTTTTTTCATTTAGTATACAACCTATGGTCTTGAAATTTTTTGGGAGTGATCATGAAACTAATACAGATGTGCCTATGAAGCTATTTTTTCATATAAATATTGTAAAAATTTTTTTTTTCAATTATCTGAAAAAATAGCTTCATAGGCACATTTGTATTAGTTTCATGACCACTCCCAAAAAATTTCAAGACCATAGGTTGTATACTAAATGAAAAAAATGGGTACAAAATAAGCGAATATAGTTACCGACCTAGTGTGTATAGAGGACCCTTAAGGTACTTCTCTAAGTAGGTATACTAGAAGACTTAGATACTCGCACCTCGAAAATTTGCAATCGATTAGTCACTTCCTTCACGTTTTATAAACAACAGCGCGAGACTACAGTTTCACGACGTGTATTGTACAGTTAAGGAAGTGACTAATCGATCACAAATTTTCCAAGTGCGAGTATCTAATTCCACTGGTGTACTCCTACTAGGAAGTCGAAATTTTTTTTAAAACGAAGTTTTTTTTCTATAAAATCAGAGATAACTTTTTATTTGCACATTTTTTTTTGAAAATCTAAAGTTTAATTTTAAAGATCATTAAATTTTACGTTTAAATTGTTTATTTGAATTTTTTAAGTCTCCATTGTACTGAAAATGCAGTGTTCGGAAGAAGGGTCGAAAAATGGCCTCTTGGAACTTACCGGGAGTAATTTTACCACTTTTAGAACTACAAAAAATCTTTCAGTCAACACGTTTCCCGTCACTTTTATGAATTCCTGAGCACATCCGTTTTATGTAAAGCCATATATTTTATGAATCTGCGCGTAAACCTAGAGAATGTTTAAATATGTATACAAAAGTTGGTTGGTCTAATATACATTTTCAATTGATGAAAAGTATTGTATGACTCAATTCCATGACTATTAAAATCATAAAGCACATTTTGCAGGACCAACAAATAGCTGTAAAAATACAATATGTAGTGACTGCTATTTCAGCATCAGTAGGTCTTTTTATTTGTTCTTGGGCAGCTGATACACTATTACAAAAAGTATGTTATCTAAAACAACATTTTTAATAAAAATTTTTAGCTTAAGTAATTATTTAATCCATAGGAATTCAATGTGGGCATAATGGCTTTCCACTCTAAATGGACAGAAAAAGAACAAAAATTTAAAAATTATATTTTGCATGTAATAGCACAATCTCAACATCCTGTTACTATAAAAGCTAATAATTTGCTTCCTACCTTATCTCTGTCATTTTTTTCGCAGGTATGTATGGTTAATTATAATTTTTACTCTATAATACTGCAAATGATCGTTTTCCATATTTGATTTTCAGTTTTTGCTCACTTCTTTCAAGTTTTTTGCTAGTTTGAAAATCCTAGTATCAAACACCAATAATTGAATAATATCAATGCAATTAAAAATTATTCATAACTATACATGCAATATTTATGTTTCAAAGTTGTGATGTACTTCTTTAAACGATAATGAAAGTAATTAAAATTTCAAAGTGTGGTTCAAAATAGACCTACGTTCAATAGCTAATTTCTATTAAATTATACCGCAAAACTGTTCAAATAGAAGTATGAAAACTCCCTATCATTTATCATGTCTGAGTTCAGAATATTTAATTCGTTTTCTTCGTGTCATAATTACTCATTCTCATACTGTCACAGAAACAACAAATGAACTCAATAATTCATGCAGCGTCAATCATATCGATAAAAATGAACAAGTGCTAGGGTACTTATGTTTAATGGTCACTTAAACTTAGCTGTGAGTTTTGATACGCAAGAAATATATATAAATAACGGCGGCAATGAAAATATTTTCGAGTCCTTCTAACTTTTTTACTTTTTTGAAATTCATTGGAAAGTATATATCTATTTGGCCGTACGATTTGACAGCGGATAAAAGAGAAATTTTTATTCATCAAATCAGATGGTGGATATCTTTTATAAACGTTTGCATTCTATTGGTACCTCTAATCTTGGGAGTATATTATTTTCGTCACGACAATGTTAAAATGACTAAAACTTTATCAGAACTTACTTGTTTAACAGAAATATTCTTTAATTTAATTCAAAGCAAGCTGGAGCTCAAAAATTTTCAGGTACACAGTAATTTTTGTAAATTCATAATATTTTTACTCACATATTTTTTTACTAGATAGTATTTCATGAAATCGGAACATTTATCAAAGAAGCAAATAAAAATGATACTGCACTTTTACAAAAATATCTAAACAAATACAGAGATTTTCAGTTATTAATGGGCCTAACATTCATTTTAGTAGCTATATTATTTTCTCTCATGCCAATCGTAACCCGTCAATCTTTGCCTGCTGATGCGTGGTATCCATTTGAAATTAAATCCTCCATTATTTTAATATGCATTTATGCAACACAGGTTTTAGCTATTTTTCAGACTGCATTTGGAATATTTGTCGACATAATGGTTGCTTTTATGCTGTGGTTCAGTGCTGCAAGATTTGAAATGTTAGAAATTGAACTTCAAAAAGCAGTCAGTGAGCTAGAATTAAAAAACTGTGTTCATCAGCATCGAAAACTTATTATGTAATACTTAATTTTTTACTATGTAATGAACAGTTCATTTTTGTATACTCTTTGATAACATAATTTATATATAATGATGTATCAAACAAAATCTTTTTAGATTGACCAACAAAATAAAAACTGCTGTAAAATTAATTATATTAAAAACAAATGCCACTATGTTATTAGCTGTCATATGTGGTGCTTTTCAGCTTCTACATGTAAGTTATTTAGAAGTATAAAATCTGGATAAAATTGTCATATTATCTAATATTTTGTTGCTTTCAGCACGAATCTTTAGAAGTATTGATTCAATTCGTTATGCTAGTTGCAGCTGGTTGCTTGAGATTATATGTGAGTGCTAAAGCCGCTGATGATTTGAAAGAAAATGCAAGTAATCAGTTGAATATCCTTTATTTTTATTATTTATTTAAACAAAAAATATGCTGAAAAAATATGTTTTTTAGAATGATCGATTTTCCCGAAGTATTTTGTACACACCAGTAATTCGTAAATCTAAGTCAGCGAGTAAATTGAGCTCGCTTTTGACATTTTTCAGCCAAAGACCAGTTGTAGTGAGTATTCCAGGTGTAATAAAAGCATATACGTTGCAATATTATGCTTCGGTTGGTATACGCGTCTATCTAATTTTTCACTCCAGTAAATTGTAAAGATTTGATTGAGTTTTTTATTTCCAGTTTTTATCAACAACAGTTACATATTTTTTGCACTTAAGAATAATATTAGATGAATAAATATCATTGAGTCAATGTAACAAACTAATTTATTGCACTTTAGCACAAAATTGATATCGGAAATTCTTTCTCAAACAGTGTTTAACTATATAAAAAGTTATATTTAACGTTAATACATTGTACCTCATAAAGAAATGATGGAATTAAACATTAATATTTGCTTACAAGCTTTATCTTGCATATTTTTTTCGTTAAACTACTCAAGTAAACAATATTATCGTTCAAAAAAATTATTAAATTAAGAAAAAGTTGTAATTTAACAACAAACCATACGTTCAGTTTTTACACTCATCTCTTTCAATAAATCGAAATCTTAGAGGTTTTGAAGGTACATTCATCATCAGCATATTACTGTGAATGTCACCATAATCATATTCAATCCGGTATTCGAGCAAAATCTGAAACGCAAAATATTTTGTATCGTACATACAATTTTTATATGTTAAACTTTATTTAAAAGTATACCTTTGTTATAAGTAACATCATCTCTATTTTAGCCATGTCCTCTCCAATACAAGATCTTAATCCTTTTCCGAAAGGTAAATAGCTATTTTTAGGATGGCAAACATTATCTGTCATCCATCTCTCGGGTCTGAACTTTTCAGAATCTTCAAAATTTTCTTCTCTTTGAGATGATAATTGATTGGCCATTATCAAATAAGTCTGAAATTAACATTTTTTTGTTGAATTCGAGCCTGCATGAGCGAAAAAAATTTGTTTAAAACTTACGCCTTTTGGTATAGTGTAACCGTGCAAGGAAATGGATTTGGACAGTAAACGAGTAAGATATGGAAAAGGTGGCCTAAGTCTTTTGGAAAATATTATTTTATGAGATTATCAGACTTCAGACTTGAAGCAATTTTTTTACCTTAAACACTCTTTAATGCAAGCATTCAAATAAGGCATTTCATCAAACGTTTTTTTTTCTAAAATTAAATCATTTGCGGTTTTGGATATGATTTCGTGATATAAATTTCTTTGCACTCGAGGATTTTTTGACAAATAATATAATAAGAATGACAAACTATTTGTTGTCTGCAAATGAAAGTATTCCATATTAACTTTTGCTTTAAGTATTGCAATAGTTAACTCACCGCCAATACGCCAAGGATAACCATATCCATCAATAAAGTGGATACTTCATTGGGGTTCATATTATGTTTGATCAACATAGTTTCTAAAATAGTCGAATTAATATAGTTTTCATTTTCCAATTTCAAAGCTGAATCATATTGTTGGCTAGTTTGTGCAAAACGTATGTACTTTCCAATAATCCTATACAAATTATTATTTTAATATTAATTTTTCCGATCAACTCAAAAAGTTTAAACACATTTTCAGTAAAGCTTTTTACCCATCAATCACATCACAAGCGTCAAACAGTTTCTTGGACGAAGGTGTATCCATAAATCGCCAGAATTGAAATCCATTTTCGCAGCGGCTTAAATAAAGCTGAGCATTCATTAGCGCTTTGATAAATTTTGTGGGCTCAGAGTTTTCTTCATAGCCCGCTGAATTAAGGAATCCAATTTGTTTGTTAATCATCAAAATCCAAAAACATTCCACGCCCCATCTGGCTAACTCAGAATTGAAATTATCGGGCACCTAAGATTACAATGGCCTAAGATTATAATGTTTTTAAATAATGAAATTACCAATTTGAACTAAAGTAATTGTTACCTCATCTTGACGATTTTTTATTTGTCGAATTCTGGATACAAATTCATTGCAGCTTTTATCTAACTTTCTGAATTGATTTTTTAATTGTTCTGCAATGGGAGCTCTCAATGACTTTTTGGTTTCAATCCATTTCAAACTTTCTTGTCCTTGACTTCAAAGAATAATCATGAAAAAGTGATGATACATTATTCATTTTAATCTTTCTGAATATTTGCAAATTTTATCATACAAAAGTATAATTTTACTAATGCTTTCATTAACGATTACTATTCAATGATTCAAATCATGTACTTCTGGAAACTTACGTGCAGAAGGGTCCTGAAAATCGATATTGCCTATGGTTGAGACGATAATGTTGTAAAATATCAATGCCACTTCTAGTCGGCATTTCGCCTTCTTCATCAAAAACTTTAGAAATGTGCTCTGGTCTAATGAAAATACAAACAAAAATTAAAAAATGTATGAACTTAAAAGATTCAATATTCTTGATGAATATTTTCAGGTATACCTGTGAATTAAAACGATATCATTTAATAAAGGACCTCCTAACCGAACAATCGGTCCGTATTGATTAAATAAATATTGTAAAGGTGTTGAATTGCGATTCCATAAGTTACCTATAACAAGTAGAAAATTATTCTGTAGTGATAATAAAAATAACCAAACGATGTAAAATTGTACCTTCTGTAAGACGATTGATGAGTACGCTATGAAATAATTGTGTACCAAACAAGGGTACGTATTTCCAATATTTATACCACAGTTTAAGAATTGCCGGTCCAGGTACATGATCGAATGATAACGGACTTTTTTCTGTTATTAAATCATCAGCTACTTTCACCGATAAATCTGATTCGTAAGGTTGCAGCATCACTGGTGCTATCACCGTTGAAGACGAGTGAAGATGAGGTGATATTTGTGAATGATCAGAAGTTAATCTATCTTCTACAAAAAATGAAAAATTCGAATGTATGCTATCAATTAAGTACGTATAAAATCCAAATTTACCGATCGTATTAGTCTTATTTTCTTTAATTTCAGGTTTTTTCTCAACAGCCGTTGCAGGGTTAGAAAACTTACATATGCAAATATGTAACCTATTTTTCGGTAATATCCATAAGCGCTGACACACAAAATATTTTAAACAATTTGATAGTAACATTTTAATAATGGGTATAATAAATATTTCAAATTATGATTTATTGGATTTGATATCGATTAAAGATAAAATTATTACATTTATATACGAAAACTTATATGTTATTGATTTTATAAATATCTTTTCTACGAATCAATCAGTTCATCAATACACATGAGTCTACGAGAAAGATCAAGCGTTACCATAGCAACATTCTATCGAAACATTTTTTTATTGTACATTAGACTATAAATTATTTTTAAAAGTATATAAAATTATGCATAAAATTATTATAACACGTCATATTTTCAACTTTTTTAAACTTTACACTAAGGATGTTCTCTTAGTATAAGGCTATTTATTTACATTTTAAAAACATCGATTCAATTCGTTATTGATTAATTCATTCAATCGTTCGAAAAATTTTTTTTCAATTATCTGTGGACTGCAGTTTATTTGATATATCTTTGTAACTTGGAATCGAAACAGTGAGATTCGAAACATTTTCAAACTGCTGCATTTCAATATGTTGCTTTTTTTGTATTTTTTGTCGCCATTTCATTCGTCGATTCTGAAACCACACCTTTACCTGAAATTTTTTTTAAAGTTTAATAAACTTACATCTTAAAAAAATTGTACTTTTGGGTGATTCATGTTTTTAATTTGTACTTGAATAAAAAAAAAATATATCGACTCAAAATTATTATGTGGATTTACAAATTGATCTTACTTGAGCATCTGTGAGCCCCAAAGTTCCAGCCAGTTGTCTCCTGTCAGGCTTAGTTATATACTTTTGAATGATAAACCTTTTCTCTAATCCTTTACGTTGTAACGAGCTAAATACTGCCCTTGACCATGACTTGCGTCTTGAATTATTATTATTATTTTCAATCTGTTCGCAAGATTTTACAGACGACGTAACTACGATTGAAAATATAAAATTAGGAAAAATTTTACAATTGAATCAATGATGAACATTTTTTATAGTATAAAATAATTTTCATCGAATGTAAAAATTATAAAAATATTTACAATTCCTCATAAATAAATATTCTTCAAACTTGTTTTTTACGCGGTGCTAATCAGGGGAATTATGAAATTCAAACTCTTCAAAGCATTCTCAAAGTGTATATTTGAACAACTAAATGTTAGTAAAAGCAAATTTCACTTCCCTAAAATTGCATGCCTCGTGTTTATTTAAAAGTTCGCAGAAGTATACAATATTTCCCCCTTTGCTTCTTTTCAGATCATCTCATGCACTATAATGAATTTTTGAACTCATGAGACCTGTATAAAGTTGCTTTGTACTTGAAATTTTTTATTTTTATATGAATTATTATAACGTAAAAAAGTATTACAGACTCAAAATTTTACTGTACGTGCTAATTATGAATATTAAAAAATAGTCACAGTTATATAAAGAAATATAAGTTTTGGATTTACCTGTAGTCACGAAACGTATCGGCGCTGGCTTGATAATATTTCCACAATTTGTAAAAACACCTCTAGAATAATCCAGTGCGTGGTGAATCAAATTAGAGTGAAAAAATAAGGAGCTCGATTCATTGTTTTGAAAAACTTGATAATTAGGTGCATAATTGTCATTCATATCATGTTTTGATCGGGAAAAATAATATTCACTTGCATGCCTAGAAATGTTCAAGTTATTTTGACAACAATTTTGAAATTTGCAGTAGTTTTCTGAGTTGAATCGATCCGACAATATCTGATCAATACCAAAACTCAAATGGTTTTCTTTTCGTTGAGGTGTCATTATCAATTAAATTCGAAACCCAATTCTTTAAAAATTATTAACTTTTTTTCATTACAATTTGATAGAATTGGTTTTATTACTAACATTTAACACTGTAGCTAAATTATTTTTAGTTTTCTAGTTTAAGTTCAAAACAACGTAAAAATTTTTTTAAAGTGATTAAATCGACCAAACACTATCCTAAGATTAAACTACATCAGCTTCCGATGAGAATTGAGACTGAACTGCTTAATCTGTCGAAAAAGATTCAAGAACTTTCCTATTGGTTCTTGAAATACACGTGGAGGGTGTCCACTTGTGGAGCGCAAAGCATTTGAAAATTCATTCTGCTGAACTGTTACTCAAATAAACATCCAATATATGTTGTTGTCAAGAATAGCATTTTTGAAAATAAATTTGCAAACTGTACACTTTTATTGATAATTATGTACCGAATATAACTATAGGTATTTAGTAACTTTAATTATTTTAAATTTTAATTGTTTCTAACACTATTTTATAAATATTGTAAAACTTAAATGGCAATACACTGAATGCGATTAATGAAAAAAATTGAATTTGTACGGATCAATTATTTCAGAAAATTGTACGATAATGTTATGGAAATAACTTTTTACAGTTTTGCAAATTGCGATTATGAGCCAACTGTTATTAACAATTATGCATGAAACCTATTAAAATTGAATAAATAAGAAGAGCAAATTGGATAGTGACGTTTATCATACTTGTGACGTTTATCATACTAAAGACGTTTATCTCAATAGAGACGTTTATCTCAAGAGTGACGTTTATCATTTGAGTGACGTAGCCGTTGAGATTTAAAAAATGACATCATATGGGATTGACCTTTCAATTCTATACGTTCAAAAAACATCGATAAAAATTTGGTATTCTAATAAAAATAAAATTTTATCAGTTTGATGTAGTAAATTATGACGAAAGAAGTCTAGATTTGACTCATGTTCGGTTCACAACACTGCATTATCTTACATGACCCAACATTCGGCGGGCCATCATTAATACAATCAAGACATGAATTTTTTTATCCAATTTTTTTGGCACGTGGTAAAAATACCGCGCTAAATGTAAAATTATTAGGGTTAATCATTTTTGTATAAACATTAAATGACCTCAAAATTTATTGAACCTTTTTTTAGCTTATAAAAAATTGTCCCTTTCAAGTATTTGAAGTTGAAAATACATAATGATGCACGTAGATAGAAAAGTAATTATAAAATGTACACGTTGAATTTTAAATCTAATGTAAAAGATATTTGTGTATTTGATATTTTTGTGATGGAAATAATCTATAAATTATTATATGATTGAAAAGTATATTTCACTTACAATTTCAGATAAATCTAAATGAAGTAATGAAATGTTAATTTTCATCAGAAGTGTTTATTTTTCATTTCAATATTTTTAACGATAATATTTGTTGTATGCGGAAGACAACATAATCATTCCTCTATACATTTTATCGATTTCATAATTATTGTCCTCGAGATTATAAATAAAAATTTTGCGCTTAGGTCGTTTTACCTTTTGTAGATTTTGTAACCCCTAAAAAATGTTGATTATTTTTAAATTGAAAAAAACAGTTATAGTTTCATATTAAAAATGCAAGTGGCTAATTCAAATAATCTCACCGACAACACTATTACATTCCCTTGGGTTGAATTATTTTGATTGCGCTTTATAGCAGTAATAATGAGCGTTAACAAGTAACCTCCAAAAGCGAGAAATGAAAGAACAGTGACAGTTAATTGAAATATTTTCGATATTTTGGAGTCTTTGCCCTTTTCATCCCATTCTTCGTACCGCCGCATTGGTGTGCTGTCACCAATTCTTTTTAGTGGTAAAGCAATTGGCGACGACAATGATAATGCTGTTTCATCCTGATTGTTATAATTACGCTCATTGAATCCTATATAATATGAAATATTTTACTTTTTCCTTGTTGAACGTATACACTTTATTGTAAATATTTAAAATTTATACTAATATATAAAAATATTATACCTGCATTAGTGAAAGAAGATTTAATTTTGATTAATTTTTCTAAAGGTAATTCACTCAAACTTCTTACTTCATCCAAATAGTAATTAACATTTGTTAAGTTTGATGAATATGTTATTAATGGATGAATTATTAGAATAGATTTAAAAAAAAAAGTGGCAATATTATTCTGCCAGAACATTTTTCTTATTTAATATGAAAGCATGAACAATACACTTCGGTTACAATCATAGAGTATATACGAAATGCACAAAACAGAACTTCTCTATCATCTAAGGAGAAAATAATATTACAAAGGATGCGTACGAGAGCTTGACTTTTAGGATATTCGCATGGTTAACAGAGCGACTGATAATGAGTGCTAAACCGGGACTGGTTGGCATTTTTATTTTTTAAAGATAAAGATAAAATACTTCGTAATTATAAATTATCCTTTGTCATGAAAGGAGCACGTTTCACATATTTCTAATATTATTTAAGTTTTAGTAGAAGCGCATTCTTTGTACTCAACATGTCATATCTTTCAAATATTCTTTACATGTATTTTGTATTATCATTGGTCTATGGTTTTGGCCAAAGTCAAGGCATTTTTAAAACTTTGATCACCTAAATATTATTTATAATTTCAAAAATATTTTAATAATATAAATTATTGTATATTTCCACAGGAGTTTTAGATAAACTTAAAACAGGTTTTTTAAATGCAAAAAGTTATCTAGAAACGGCTCGCGATATAGCTGATCTTGTTTCGAAAAGTTTAAATTCAAAAAAAACCTTAAGCCAAAGAGGCGATACTGCCGACTTTGACGAAAAACCAAAAGCAGAATCTTTTGAACCAGCCGATGTGATATCAACGATTTTCAAACTTTTAGGGCTAGATCCAAGGAAAATTACAGCCGTCGCAGTAAATAGCATCATTTATTTTGCTCAATTGGTAAATTATGAAATTTTCATACTTATTATATTATAAAAACCTTGAATTTTCAAGTGATACTTATAGATTGGAGAACTTTTCAAACTGACCCCAAAAATAAAAGAAAATGTAAATAAAATTTCTGATGATTCCATAGATCCAATCCATTTAATTGTCGAGAAAAAAAATGAAAAGGTAAGCTTATTATAATTTTGAAATAATGCAGGTAAATATCAGTATTATTTATAGCACTGCGTGTCTAAAGTTCACGTTTAAGGCACACTTTGCCGTGATTTATGCTGCTCATTATTGCATCGCGACGCTATTATGAGCACCTTATATCTCGACAAAGGGGGCCTAAATGTGAATTTAGCACAATGCTATAAAAATGCATACGATACTTATGACTCAAGTAGCCCACTCTTACCACGGCACTAGCACCCTCGCTTCGCTCGGGTGCTAACCAAGCCGTGCAATAATGACCTGCTTAAGTTACACGTATCATAATATACTATTTAGTTGATAGTTATTTTTCAGTTTCAGCGTTTACTGCAGCAAGCTGAAGATGATAAGTTGCCAAATCAGTTAGTTGACAGTCTCGATGGTTATAACACAAAATGTATACAACTTTTAATATGCAAAATTTCACCAATCATTTGGGCTGCTCAAAAATCTATAAGAAGTAATCCAAAAAATAGTAAAATTGATATTATATCGTGGCTTCCTTCTAGAGAAGAATTTGAAACTCACTTTGATAATTGCGATAGTAAATATAAAGTCTGTCAACAAGATTACATATTATTATAATCAAAATATGTAAACTGAAAAATCATTTGAACTGAATTTAGCAATAAAATAAATTTTATACAGATAAAAATATTTCATGATAAAACTATAAATTTCAGTATCGATTATCAAGCAAAGATGCTGCTTCAATGATTTATTTTTGCAATTAAAAATCTTTTTTTGTTGAATATATATTCTTTATTTGCGTATTTTCACATACATTTAACAACATTCGTGAACATTTGCACTTTAATTATTAAAATTAAAATCAACATAAGCTTTTAATTTTTTATGCTCATTAATTTGGCCTCACAGTTTTAAGTATTACTTGACTACAAGTATCAATAAATTTAAAACATGCATATTTTACAAAATAGCAAGAGAAACAAATATCATTGTAACTTCCATGAAAAAAAATTTAATTTAATTATCGATAAATCATTAGAAAGTTTTACGAACGTTTACACTCAAATTATTAATTACTTAAATAAGACAAGTTCATTTTTGTGTAAAACGTATTTTCATTATCATTTCGCTTGTATTTATTCTTTTGAGCTGCCAATACTTTTTCGTTTAAAGTTTACTATACGAATATATACGTCGTTATTATTTTGATTCATCTAACTCCTATAACTTTGTCAAATATCAAGAATGATAATGACGTATAAAAATTGTTCTACTTTTCTAAGAGTATCTTAATTTCAAAATTTAAGTGGCATATGAAATATTATTTTAATAACTATGATTGCATTATTTGAATCAATGTCGGTTTAAGTCATTTTTTATACATCATAATTGAAAACAATTCTTAGCACCTTTTTCATCTTTTCAACGTTACCATATCGATTTAAAGTAAAGGAAAAATGATGCTGTGATAAATTCATAACATTTCACGTTTATTTTAATATCACAAACAAGTAAAAAATGTAATTTGTACTATTTACAAAAATTGTCACATACTTATTACGACGTATGATAAGCTCTTCACTCAAAAACGTGAGGCTAGAGTATTATTATCTGTGTCGCACAGGATTAAATAAAATTATATACATATCTTCATCCAAGAGTAATTAAAAAATCTTGAATTATAACGACGAGTACTTAGATGTTTTTATTAAAGACATGCATGAGGTGGTTGTTAAATGTACTTGAACAATCATATTTATCACATTTCAAATTCGTCTGAGGAAATAACATTGACATAAAAATCGAAAATAGAATAATTTCACGAGTAACACGAAATTTTCGTGAATGAATAATTATTTTTTTACTAATATTAGGATAATAATGGATCAATCATAATTTTTCACAATTACATGAAAAATTATCAAGTAATCACAATTTGATGATAATCACAAAATTGAATTCATATGATTCTATTGAAACAGAATTTACAGTAATTACATAATCTGCTTCACAATGAGAGGATGATTATAACTTTTAAAAGTACACTTTAGGCCACAATATCCCCGTTTTTAATTCAGAATTTCGATATTTCATTTTCGAAGAACTATTTGACTATCGAATGCTTTACAATCACAGTGTCGCTTGACTAGAACTAACAATATCAGATGTTTCAACGCGTGCCTGACGCAACCAGTCTTTTAGATTTCTTGTTCTTTCCGAGAGATTTGAACTAGTTGCACCTTCAATTGTACTGACGCTTGTGCTGAACCCACTCGATGGTCCATATTGAGCAATGATATTCTGGGTCGTTCCTGGAGGGTGGTTAGCCGTCAATTGAGATAAAATATTTGATTGAATATTTGGTGTTCCGAAGCCTGTATAACAAATAATTTTAGATTAAACTTTTAATTAAAAGCTTCTAATTTTTGTGCAAGTCAGTAAAATAATGAGAGTGTCTATCTGGAACTGGCTATTCAGGAGAAATTTGTAAATGAAATTTTTCATTTTTAGGAAGAAAATTGAAAAATTGCTAAACGAAACTCTGAATAAACCTAAACAACCCTAGTTTTCGCTGAAAAATTTTCATTTTCCTGTACGAAATTCTATAAATTCTGGTACAAATTTATCTCCGAAATAGTCTCTTCGGTGTCTATGAGGCAGTCAAAATAATCCATGTATGTGCATTGTAAGGCACTTAATTCAGCTTAAGGAGGTACCTCCGTCGAAGAATTACAAAACGGAATCAAACCAAATTATGCGAACATGCTCATTTTTATAATAGGAATGCACTGTTAAAATTTGGTGTAATTTCACTACTTAGTTTAATAGGTATGAGTAAAACATTTTAACATTGTTTCTGATGCAAATGGCGATAATTTTGGCATATCTCATAATTTACAAAACGGATTTGCGTGAAACTTTTTGAGCCCTTCAATGAACTATCACAGTACCTCGTGTTAAAGTTTTGTAAACTTTCACTACACGAGTACTGAGCAATTAATTGAAAACTATATATGAATGAACATTTTAGTGATATTCAGTGCAAATCTCGGGCGTCAGTAAACGAGCGACATAACCTGCATACAAAAGCTAATCAATGTAGTATGCGAAATTGCTAACAACGAGCAGACGCGCCTGCCTAGGGACTTTTTTAGTTAGGTTAGTTCTAGTTATTTCTATCATACGAGCGACTACGAAAACTTGACTAGAGTAGTAGTCGGAGGTACCTCCTTAAAATGTACACCATGCAAAGTAGAGTCTATGTCTATGCTAGCCCTTATATTATTTCTATATTATTGACGCTTACTTTAATGTAAGAGTGTTGTATGTTATGATGTATCTAAGTTTTGTAGTAGAATAATGTGAAGGATTATTTTGGCTTCCAAATAGCCACTTTTTGAAAAAATACTGTGCATTCGAAAAACTCTAAAAATAAATAAAATATATATACATTATGATAGATTTGATTTAATTTTAAAAAATTGAACAATGCTGAGTGCTGAGTTTTTTATATACTGCAAACAAATAAATTACTGGACATAATACATATTAAAAGCATTATAATTTGGTAGAAAACAAATTCATCGGTTTTTACAAAGGAATAAAAGTATCGACTTAGATCGATTTTACTTTCTCTAATGATATTTATGTAACATGCGTTCTACAGTAATACTTATTAATTTATTAATAAAAATCAAAGAAAAAACATTTCAAGGTACAGATGATTACAAAAAAAATAAAAATAAAAATATCAACATTTACAACCGTATTAAACTACCACGAAAGTCAGTTATTATTATACAAAAACTTGCCGCTGCTAAATGTTGATGAACATTTTTCTAAATGAATTATTCGTATGAGGTTGAGATAAATATTTTTAAAAATCTTACCTATTACAGGTACTGATTGCGGAGCCAAATGCTGATATGGGAACCATGACATGAAATTCGGCGGTGGAGGTATAGTATTGTCTTGGCGCTTGTTCAAAACGCCCCATATCTCGCGGATTTCAGAGTTAAGATTTTCCAGGCTCGCTATGATTTCCGTTGATTCTTGATAATGATACAGTATTTTGTCTTAAGTTTTGCGAGTAGTCTGATTTTGTATGATATAAATGAAAGCAAGCGGTGCCCCCCAACGCTTATGAATTCTTTTAAAATTTAATCGATCTTCGTTTTTAAAATTTACAAAAAAGTAAGGAAGTCTACGTTTGACAATAAACAAAGAATTTTCTAATAAAGGCGCAAAAAAAGCTTTGAGACTATACCGATAAATGTATCCGAGCCCAGCTCATTCGAGCTAAAACCGCTGCTTGCGCTTGACATATCACTTAATGTGATCTCGTCGTTCTTGGTCGGCTGTTGTTGCTGCAGGGCTATCTGTTGCATGTCATTCTCATTCCGTTTTGTATTTGCTACGCGCTCCAGTGACTGCTCTAAATGTCGCAGATGAATAACTTTTTCGCCCAAGAGACTGCGGGTTCGGTGCAAGCTTATCTCCATATCAGACAATTCACGCTCTTCCTATGTAAAAAATTACCATTTACCGTTTTAATACGGTTCATTTAAATTCAAGATGAAATGATACGATTTGAAATTACGTGGAAAGTACTAATTTTTGGGCATTAAAAAGCCGTTTTATTAAACACCATTTTATTCTAGGTATAATAATTAAATGTGGAAAAGCTTACTTTAACAATCTGCTCGAGAGTAGCTCTGACACTGTGCTGTTTCCAGGCCTTCTGTCTACTCTGAAAAGCACTTCTCTGTTGTCTTAGTGCCTCTCGAGCTCTTTTCACTGAGTCTCTTTCGACGTGTATTCTATGTCTAAAAAATTCTAGTTCTGAAGATACGTTCGTTGGTGCTAAAAAAATAACTCAAATCAAGCATTTTCTATTAACTTGAAATAATATAGAAACAAAAAAAAAACAAATTTACATTTATCTTGAAATGGATATCGAACCGTATAGGCTGTATCGTTGGTAGGTAAATGATCACCAATATCTTCAAGTTGCTCGAGTTGTTTCCTTATATTCTCAACAGGATTATCTGTCATATTATTATTGATTTTGTTTGACCCACTGCTCGTTTTTTTAGTTAAGCATTTTTTTTTCTTTATACCTATTGCCAATAAATTTGAAGTAGTTTCGCTACACGTCGTAGTATCATCCGACTCAAATTTTAACGACTGACTTTTATGAGATAGATTTTCACATTGTAGAGGATCCGATAGCGTCTGTTCCTTCATCGAGTTTGCATTTGAGCCTCCCAAACTTTCTTTGGACATGGAGTTTGTCTTTGATAACAGCAATCTGCAGTGAAAATTAGGGCCTATAGCCACATATATTAGGAAATATATTATGAAGATGAATATAGCACTATCACGGTTTCATTTACCTAATTTGACTAATTTGATTTCATAAAGTAAAATTTACAATTTATTCATAAAATTCTTTCAATGTAATACTAACGTATTTCTTAAAGAATAAAAGAACCGTGAAAGTACCATTTAATGTTTGAAAGAATGGCGGTGCTTATCACGTCTATATTATTGTGATTAATGTATTGGTTCGCAGCTAGGATGAAAAATAACAGTGAAGCAAAACATATTTACACAAAAAAGATAATGTCAGAAACTATTCCATCTTTTTAAATTTGTCTAATTCATGAAATAAATAAATAGTGATGCCGGATTACTAGAAATCATAGTACAGTGACACCAGCGTAAAAAACACTAAATTCCAAAATAAAGTTTCAAAATAGATGTATTCCTAAATTATACATGGAATAAACTACTTGATCATCGATTATTTAAGTACTCGTTTTCATCTAAGAATATTTTTTGGGATTGGTTTTCTGTTGTATAATAAAACTAAGTTCTTTAACTAATCTTTTTAAATTACTTACATACATTGTGCTGAATAGCAAAATGAAAAAAATTTTTTTAATTCATAAGTAGAATATATGACTGCTAATGATTGCCAATAAAAATAAAAGTTACAATTAGCTCTTATGGACTTCGATAGATATATTTCAATAAAATTGAACTAACTTTTGATCCAAGGACTCTGTTCGCTCCGTTCTCGTCTTAGCTGATGTGGATATTTCAGTTTCCGATGCAGTTGCATTTGCCTGCGCCAACTCTTTTCGTCTATTTCTTTTTTCAATTGCCGCTCGCATATCTTTTTTGAGTTTCAAATATTTTTCTTTTAGAGTATTGTATTTATCTTCAATTAATCTTTTTTCGCATCTAATTTTTTCAAATTCAACATTTTCTTGCCGATTGGCAGTATCGTGATGCTTTTTCAATTCATTTTCGATATCCTTCGAATAATCTGCACGAACTTCTTCCAGACGTTGCTTGTAGACTTTTCTCGCAAGACCTTCCTAAATTATAAATTAAGATAATAGTTTGAGTATTTGTAAAACTCATAATACTACTGTTGTACGATAATAGTTTATTTGTAACTTACGTCAACTCTAAAATCTCTAAGAATATCAGCAAGAGATTTTTCATGGTCTTCGGTTATTTTAGCTATTTTCTCTCTTTGCTGAGCTCGCAACTCTGTTCTAAGTTGATCAAATTCTTTATCAAGTTCTTTTTTTAAAAGTTCAATTTTTTCATTGTGATGTTTGATAATTTCCATCTCTTGTAATTTCATTTGTTTGTCTTCGCCTAAACCTTTTTCATGCTCAGTTTCTAATTTAGATATCTCTTGAGATCTGAGTTCTAACAACTCACGTTTTCTTTGGTCTAGTTCACCTTTTAGATTTGTTAAAATATCTTGACGTTCTTTTTCATAACATACTTCAAGTTCACTTTTTATTTTTTTCAAACTTTCAGCCCTAGCTTCATCCATATCTGCAATTAATTTTTTCACTTCTTCATCTTCTTTTAGTTCTAAATCTTTCTTTACTTCTAATAATTTAGATTTCATATTTATTTCTAAAGATTGGCGCTGCTTTGAGTATTCTTCTTCTAAAATTTTTCGAGTTTCAATTAATTTTTCATTTAATTCTTGTTTCAAGTCATCTATTTCTTGTTTATGTTTACGAATAAGTTCAGCCTTAAATTGATTTGAATCAATGTTACTTTGAGTTGTTTTTGGAGTGCTATCCCCATTATTGGTCTTTTGTTCCAATTTCTTTGCGCTGTCTAATAATGCTTCTTCATTTTTTCGAAATTCATTATCAAAATCACTTTTTGACATTAAATCAATACTTTGATTTTTTTCTACCAATGTCATTGGTGATAATTTGTTCATTGACTTTTTTTCTTGCTGTTGTAAATGTTCTGATTCGGTTACATTTTCTACGATGAAACGCTTTCCGATAATTTTCTTTTGATTAGCCTCGATATCAACCTTTTTTACAAAGGACCTACCTGACTGGAAATCCACACCACCTGGTCGGTTCAAAACTTGCTGAAGCGATAACAGAGATGCCCGTTTGGCTGCCATGTGAGAAGCAACTCCTCCGTCATCTGGATCGCTTTCCTCAGTTTCTTGCTCTTCTGAACCACTTTCGTTAAACTTTGTTGTTGCTGTTTGGATGGCCACTTTTTGAAGATCAAAACGTACACTTTTTCTTTCTTCTTCAACAGGTTTATCATCTATAAAATCAAAAGTTGAATGAATTAATAAAAGTAAAAAATCAATTCAGGTAATATTAATAATATGTTTTTAATTGAATTTTACCGTGCTCACTATTTGGTTCCCTCAGAATGGATTTAAGTCTTTCACCTATCGAAGAACAGAGGTCATCAATTGAGTCTCCTCCACCCTCTCTGCTAGTGGTGGCGATTTGAAAGTCCGTTTCCGTTCTTTTGTCATCTTGGCAAGGTGTTGTATCACGACTACGATTACTCTTCAGAAATATAGAGCCTCCACCACTGAGAGTAAGCTCTTTAGATTGCCTCCTTGCTTGACCAAAACCAGAAGTTCCTGCCGATTCACTACCTGGTGTGTCAGGAGTCCTCAGTTTATCAACATCAATAATATTTTCGGAGCTAAGCTTGATATTCAACTGATGCCAGTCTTTTTCATGACGAGGACTTAAAGATTCTGATCGTTTTAAGACATCGCGAATATCACTTTTTCTTTTATCTGTAATAAGAAATAAAATTCATGACTGGCTTCAAATGTTTATTTATGTAATCAAAATTGTTTCTTTGAAGACTCTTATATTTTCATGAGAATATATAATCAAAACTATTAATTTTCAATAATATTTTTGAATAATTTTAGCTTTGATAATAAAGAGTATGACAAATAAAATAATCAGAGTACATTCTTAAAATAGCATAATATCGGTATATTATAATAAGGTAAATTTAATTAGGTATAAATAAAAATATAAATAAGATTAAATATTCAACAATATTTAAACTTGAAAAATTTTAATTTAAATTTAAAATTACCAAAGGACTTGAATATAAATTATTTGAAACTATTCCTTGATACTTACTGGATTCAAGAAGTTTCGGCTTTTCATAAAATTCTGGATCTTTGAAAGTTAAATTCGTGTAATCCCGTGATGCTCTGTCACTCGACAGTGACACTCTAGCACTGCTACTTCGTGGTTCAGGTTCTACTGATTCTCCGCTTCTCCAACCTCTAGTATACCTATCTAAAGAAGATTCAGCTCTTCTCGGAATCATTGATCCACTCTCGCTTCGATGACGCTTCAGCGGTGCAAGTTTCATTGGAATTCTAGTTGATGGAGATTTTAAAGCTGAAGGTCCAGGTGGAGGTAAGCCACTGAGACTCGTTGGAGGTGTAGCTCTTGATGGTTCTATTGATCTTCGAGAGGATTCGGCATCAGCCAGTGTATCATCGTCTGCGGAAAAGTCTTACTTACAAGAATTTCTAGTTTTCATAATTATTCAATGAATAGATTATGATGAATTAAAAGTTTTTAAATTGAAAGATTGATCTGAGTTTGAACTGAGCAAAAGCATATTTTATTGCAAAAAAATATTAATTGTTTCTGTACATTTTATTGTAAATAAAAATTGACAATTGCAAAATTGGCAGTGTCAAGCAGTAAATATTTCAGGTCTAAAAAAATATTCATTTTTTCAATAAGAATTATTTTTTAAAAAGTTAGGAGTTTGGGCAGTGTTATTATTTTAAGAATAAATAAACTACTTTGACTAACATACATTGTTTGACATAAAGATTTTATTCTTATTATCAGAAACCACTGTATGCACAACAATTGTTTGACAAGTTTACTCTGTTATATACTCGAGATAATAACAAAATAAAAATCGTATGATCAATAACAATAACTATTCAATAACTAATTTTATATTTCGCTTTCCAAAGCATAGAGCTGTGCTAATTTAGTTTACAATATCTATTAAAGGCCAAAGTCGTACCTGCATTGTGAGGCATAAAACTATCGTGTACTTTAAAATTTTATTTGTCATGAAGAGTTTCTACATTTAAATAATCTCTAATTCTCTCACTTTCTGCTAAATATTTATTAAAAAAATTTATTTAATAACTTAGTGAAATTTTACTTGATTTTGCCGAAATTTCATGAATATAAAAAATTAAAAGGTTAATTTGATAAAATTCACTTTTAATTTATAATTATAATAATAGTAATAAAAATGACTACGAAAATGTTATTGACAAAAATTTTTTACAAAAATAAAGAATGTGAAAAATGTATGATTAACCAGAAATTACTTTTTTGAAAAATAAATCAGATATTTTAATTACTTTATACAAGATTGCATCTAAACAGTTACAAGAACTAACACTTTTAAAATTAATGATTTAGGATAAAAGAAAACGATTACTCGCACTTTTTAAGATCAGAAAATAAGAAAAGCAAATTTTTAAGAAAATAAAATAAAAATTCAAACAGGCGTACCGACGCTGATCCGACGTCGGCCAATACCGAGACGAGCCTGAGCCACAAGGTCTTTGTACACTGGATCAAGTGGATGTTCCCATGTTGTTATTTTTGTAGATTTTTGGTAATAATAGTAGTTTTTAGATACTTCATCATAAATGGGTCTCCAGCCTTTTGGAAGAGCAGCCATTAAACCCTCTCGAGCCAAGTCCAACAAATGTGGTTCTGTATCGGGGTCGATACCCAAACGTCGAGCATAATCGAAAACCTCTGAAAACATATTTTATTTAAAAAAGATATTTAAAAAAGATATTTATAATATTTTTTGTTCTCAAGAATTTCAAAAACTTTATCAATTCTATATCAATAATTTAGAAATTCAGTGAATTTTGTATATTTAACCCTAATGGGTATGATAATTTTGAATGCGAATTCTATTAGAAGCATCACTACAATTGCGGCAAGTAAAAATGTATGGTTTTCGCATGCAGGAATTTTGTTTGTATCGTTAAGTTTTGTTTTAATATTCTACATATCTAGTGTACCAAGCACATGTCACGATATCTAACAATATTAAATCTTTTATTTATCGGGCCTTTTACTCTCAATTTTAATGCACACAAAAAATTTTCTTCATCAAATAATTCATGAGTTTTTTTTTCAAAAGGTTACTTTAAAAATTCTATTACTGAAACTCGTCTCGTTCTTTGTATAACAAGAGATAAAGAGGGAGAAAAACGAGCCAGTCATATACTAACATGTACACTTTAAAAAGTCTATGCAGGTGCTCGACAGCTCTGGGGTCAATTATATATGTGTCAGCTGTGTATTTTTTGTATACCATCGTGGACAAGAAGTTAGTCACTTTAGACTTAAGCTAAGAATTATAATTGCAATTTTTACATATTGAAGAATTTTCATTTAAAATGAAACAATTATTAAAAAAATGTTCATGAAAAATGCAATTTACTTCAAATCTTTTAACGACATTATTTGTGAATATTTAATGTATAAAATATTTCTCATCAAGCTTATTTTCTTTACAGATAAATAATCATGTATTACGTTGGTAAGAGTTATATCGAATCGTATTGCAGCAATACGATAAATTATTGAAGATTCCAACGCTATCATAATTTTGTTTTCTTCTTACAACAAATGCAAAATAAGCTTCAATTTGAAATATTCGAACTCAGTCTACAATTATTTTTCAAGTTTTGCTGTGTAACTGCGTTACAAAGTGACAACATTTTTGCCGCACTGCGGGCTCTATTGATTTTCCTTGTACGCGCGCCAACCGACCAACCCGACACGCACTACCACCCCACAAGTATGCATTTTTATGTATATATGTATGCGCATGTGTGTGCTTCACTCAATATATACCGTATACGCATATACATGATATACTGTTATTATTGTCGATGAAGCTACTCGATAGTAAAATAATGAGAAAATCCATCTATTCTCAAGAAAATTGTTCAAGCTTTTTTGTTTAGTGCTGTTGGTAATAATCTTGAATTTTTTGAACAACGTCAGAATTTTCTTAACTGGCCTTAAGTATTAATTTTATTATACAAAAAGTTACTGATACTCTTGGTTATGATGCTTGAATACAATTAAAGTGGCCAATAATCAATACATAAAAGTAATGAATTTCCTTAAAGGTTAAAAGGAGGAAAAAAATTGATAATTAACTCATTAGTTATGCAACAAAGATGACATGATGATTCTTTCAACTCCTTCAAGATGAGTAGAGTTATTAAGATACTGTTTTTCTCTTTCAATAATTTCTCAATGTAGTATAATTATTTAATTAATATTACGGACGGAAAGTTTGATATATTTATTAAATTTACTTGGTGTTTTAATATTTCTCGTGACTAAAATATGTTATTTATGGTTTGAGGTTATTATTTATGAACTTTCAAGAAAATAAACGTTCTATATTTCAAAGCTGGATAAATGATTAAAGATATTCTTTTCCAATATGAAAAGAATTCAAGCGTACCTTTCTCCGATGGATGAGAATTTTCATCAAAAACCTCTTTACAAACAATCGCAGAAGTGCTATTTTCATGGGAGAGACTCATTTTCGATCAGTTGGGTCGTGGGTTGGGTTGACTGGCAACCACCCCACGACCTTGCCAACGCAATCCAAGACCACAATATAGATTCAACTCTTATAGACTCACATTCATACTATTTCACATCACCTTTACTTCGTGTTCAAAACCTTTAACTCATTATGATTACTTTTAATTTTTCAAGTTCGCGCTATTGTGTCTGTATAAATTAATAATCTTGAGTAAAAAATATACTAGCTATCCAACGCTGCTGCTTATCGAGCAGTAAAGTACAGGAACCACGGCAACAGGGGTGAAAATAATTTTGAAACACTAGCGCCCCGTATCTCAAGTGTGCGTAGCTGGAAGGTTCAAATGATCGAGCTTTACGAAAAGCACGTTTTATGTATATAGAATGTATATATTTTCATACAAAAACCATTATTTATCAAAACTTCATTTTAATTTGCTGATAGTGATAGATAGAATTTATTTTCATATCAAATAATTTAAAAAAAATGTTGTATGAAGCATGTTAAACTTTGGTCGAGTCAGCGTCGATAATGTTTTTTCCAACATTGTTGAATGTTATTATATAGATTTCCTTGTAAGTATACGATGAAAAAAATCTTACGAGTAGATCCACCAATCGTAGACAATTAGATTAAAAAAAAATATTTTCCTGACACAGCAGAATGATTTTGCAAAATTAGTAGCAAAATACAGTCCAATAATTTTGCTGTGGCTGGAAAATATCTTTTTCTGAGCCAATTATCCACTTTTGCCGGATCTGTCCTGAAGATTTTTTTCGTAGTGTTAAAATCTTTATCAGCAATTATTCAATTATTCAAGTATCGCAACAGAATCATAAAATGATAAAGTATTTTTGAAAACTTGATTTCAATGGTAACTTCTCGACTATGACATTATATAGAAGAAACTTCGCCAGTAGCAGCGCCCGATATAGATGAAATTTTGTTTACCGACAGAAGAAAAATTTTATAATTACCCTATTTCTCTGAAATGAATCTAAAGAATATTTTATTACGATATATGAATAGACAATGAAAATACTTCCAAAAAAATTAAATACAATTTTCAAATTGTTTTGTAAAAGTATCAATTATTTTTGTCACTTAAAACTAACTTTGTATACGTAAAATTTAGTTCGCTTTAAACTTTTGTGAAACAGAAAGTCAAAATTTTTAAGATAATTGTATCAAATGTAACAGAATTTTTTAAAATTTTTGTGTCCAAATTTGATATAAAAACGTTTTTGAATTTTTCTTTGTTAAATTATCATCAATTCAAAAAAAATCAAAAATGGTTACAGCGTTTAATTCATAGAATGTCTGTTACACATAATCCATATTATATACAATAGATACTTTAACGAAAACTTTACTATTTAAGAGTACAAGTGGTTGAGCCTTAGCAACGCCTCAAAAATTAACAATCAATATGGACTATATCGCGTCAACCCCCCCTCATGGATCAGAGTTGGAATTTGATTTTTCATATTTTATTCTGCTTCCTAAGGGTGGATATAAAAAAATTGTTGAAACATGATTTTTATGTAAAATTTGATGAGGAATTCAAATTTGTCATCCAAAATCATATTCATAACCTCAAAATCCCTAAATTACCAAAAAATAGTTCAAAGACCAAAAATAAACATGTTCGTATCCAGCGATTAGGCCAATATTGTAATATGTTCATCGAAACATCAAAATACAACTTCTGATAAATTTTGGTCATCGGCAGGCAAACAGACTTCATTATTGAGCATCATATGAGTCAATAAAAGATGGTTTTCCTCTACTTTTCCTTGATTCTTGACTCATATCATGCTCAAAAATGAAGTCTGTTTGTCTGCCGATAGCCAAAATTTATCAGAAGTTTTATTTTGATGTATCAATGAACATTTTATACAATCAGGTATTTGGCCTAATCGACGGATACGAAAATGTTTATTTTTGGCCTTCAGACTGAATTTTGGTAATTTAGGGATTTTGATGTTAAGAATACGATTTTGGATGGCGAATTTGAATTCCTCATTAAATTTTACATAAAAATTCATGTTTCAACAATTTTTTTATATTCATACTTGGGAAGTAGAATAAAATATGAAAAATCAAATTCCAACAAATAAAAAGTAAACCATGGAATTAGTTTAAACAGCGACTATTATACAAACTACTTAATTTGTAGTAGCAGGTAATAAACGGCATAGCCTACCCCGTTAACTATACCACTCTTTCCTCGTTTTAAAAATACTCTCAGTTCCGAAGTTATTTTGTATAAACTTTGATATAAAATTGTTACGATTATTACATATTAAATTTGAACACAGAAAGAATCGCGTAGAAATAGCCTGATTGTATAAAATGTGTTCAAGTTCAAAATAAAGATGATTCAAAAGTGGAAATCAGTTGACTTTAATGATACAAATTAATTTTACTTTAAAAACCAAAAACCAATGATTTTTACTGCGATTTTTGTGTGGAAATTATTAGTTTTATTGAACCAATAACATTAGCCTTATTAATTTATTTTATTTTCATAATAAATGTCCTATGTAAATGAAATGAGATCATGCGGATAGATATCACTCGAAAATTTACACATAAATTGGTAAATACAGTGAAACCTCCCTTTAGCGGACACTGATAGTTCCGAGGAATTTGTCCGCTATTGAGAGGTGTCCACTGTGAAGACAGAAAATGAACATAAATATAATGATATAAAATTAAAAATACTGTTATTATGCATTCATTACTTCATAATGAATTACATATAAGTGTTAATGATCAACAACGTATGAAATTGCTGATATTTTTTGGTTTTCGATGATTTAAAAAATTTTTGTATATTTATTATTTCAATATTTCATCATGTGGTGTCCAATAAAATGATTGAAATGTACGAAAAAAGTGTCCATTAACAGAGGTGTCCGCTATTAAGAGGTGGTTTTGGCTGCTTTTAAGAGGAGCTAATCCCGTTTGAAACAATGTATTTCGGCCGGGACAGCAAGATTTGTCCGCTATTGGGAGGTGGTCGTAAAGGGAGGTTTCACTGTACTATCAAACAATAAATTGTGTTCAACACTGTTTACTACAACGTGCGTGCGTATCGCTCACTGCTCCATTTCTAGTTTCTAGTATCTAGTATAATATAAAGGAAGTAGTACAAAAATGTCAAATTGCATACTTTCATGCATCGAAGTAAAAAGGGTTGCATAAAGTTAGGATATATTATTGACTCTATGGTGTTCTTTCTTTTCAAGTGATATATTGAACAATTATTCTAAAGGAAATATATTAAAATTAAAAATAAAATATTTTGATAATTTAACACGTGAATAGTCATAAATAACTATTTCATAGTTTAAAGTAGAACGCAATAAGAAAAAAAAAACCACGTTAAAAAAACTAAAACTTCAAAAAAAAATGAGAGAAAAAAACATTTTAATTTTCACAAAATAATTTTGTGATTATAAGGTGACTTTTAACGTTTTTGTGTTTAATTTGAAGTTCAGCTGCTCATTCTTTGAAATCTGTTCTCAAATACTTCAATAAATCACTTCACACTTTCAAAAAATTAGAAAAAAAATGATGATTTTCAAAAAAAAAAAAATAATAATTAAAAAATCATAATAACTTTTGAAATATTACACAAATTGAAATCAAACCTTTTCAGGATTCATCCTTAACCAAATCGATAATAAATTCTATTTATTTCAATAAAATTCGCATCCACACTTAGTTGAAATATCAATTGATAAAAGTTTATTTTAAACCCATCACAGAGCCCCTCTAAGCTTCCTCTATGAAGAAGCAATATTACTGTAAAAAAATGCTTGAAATTTAACCTTCCAGATTGCTCTAAGAAGGGATCTTTTTAATTATTTCACATAATTGTTTCAGCTTTTTCTGTTCTCTTGTAAGTTACTAAATAAAAACCGCTGCTAATTCATTGGCAAACAGCTTCCTCATTAAAAAATTATCGTTCCTGTTTTATTTAAAAATGCTACTATAGTACATACTGTAGGAGGGGGGTTGTCTATCTTACAAGAGTCTCAGTTTTCAGCCCGAGCGTTGAGAGGGTTGCATTGACACGAGTTACGTATATTATTTTTCATCATCGAGTGCAGGAAGTCGATTTTAAGATTTTCCCGCACGGCGCGGCGTGCGAAGTAGCACTTCCCGCACGCTGTGATGAAATAGTATATTTTGTGATAAGTGCGCGAAGCAGTTGTTACAAAATATACTATTTCTTCATCATGATGTAACTTTTAAAATATTCGATGAATCTTCATGATTTTGATCTTAAATAAAAACGCGGCTGTTCATCTTCTAAAATCACTACTCTAAAATATTAGGAACAAGCTTCAATCCCTTAAAAAATCAGGAAATAAAATTAAAAAAGAACTAAAAATAATTATAATAGTACATTACGTAACTATGGCGGGGGGTCGTCTATCTTGCAAGAGTGTCAGTTTGCAGCCCGACCGTAGCAAGGGTTGCATTGACACGAGTGCAAGATTAACAACCGCCTCAGTTACGTATAGTGTTTTTCATCATCGAGTGCAGGAAGTCGATTTTAAGATTTTCCCACCCGGCGCGGAGTGCAGGAAATAGTACTTTCCGCACGCTGTGATGAAAATCTTATTAACTTTTGAAATTTTAAACTGGTCGAGAAAACTTTTTCGGGGTTCATTCTTTACGTAATCGACAGTAAATTCAGTTTATTTCAGCACACACACACACACGAGCCAGAAAATGTAATAGAAGAAAAAATTAAACCTATAAGTTTTAGAATAAAAGCCTATAGAAATGGCTAGAACAAAGTGAAAAAATCAAAACTTCAAATAATTATATAATACGTTATGGTTTGAGTGATATTTTATAATCGGTGATGCCTTTTAAAAAATATTTTATTCGTAAAGTACCAATATCAGTTAAAAATGATGAATTAATTTTAAAAACGATCACACATAATTAAACTATTATATATTAAAATAATGTACATTTGAATATAATTTGGAATTGTGCTTATTAATGATATAACAAGAATTACATGAACTAATTAAATTATTCAATATTTTTATATTGTAAAAAATGTTTTAAGCTTCATCACATACGTAAAACAATTTTTTGAATTTGATCAAAAATAACAGTGATGGATGGGTAGAGCTGCTTACACAATATAACAATAAATTTTGAATGTTCATTTTAGAATAAAAAAACAGAATATAAGTTTGGAATTTAAATCATGTCATAAACATTTTTAAACCAAACACGAACATAAAAAATTCTCATTAAATTTTTCTGCTCGTGTAATTCAAATCCTTATTTCAAAATAAATAAAAAAATGAGTATTCTCATTGACAAAATATGCCTTCTCTTTGCCAACTCAAGTGTGCTGACTCCTTAGATTTATTCTCGTTAGGATAACTTTGCACCATTATTAATTTAACGAGGTTTCGCGCCTATGCTTACATGTATAATGCGCTTTGTATTTTCTACGAATAATTTGACAAACAAATGAAATAATACTGAAAAAGCAATTTTAAAAATGTCTGCCTTAATGTCAGTAAAATTTTTTACAATTAAAAAGAGCAAGCAACTTTTATTTCACCCCAATTGAGCGTGTGATCTAACTATCAAGGTATTATTCTGTCACTAGCCAGTGATGACGTAATGAATCAAAATGTTTAAGAAAATTTGAGACAGGCAGCTGTCCGCAGATTGTAACGCATGAACATAATCTCTCGTTCTTCACCGAGTCATACTGTATACACGAGCTTCCCACATTATAATATGGAAGCTATGGGTACAGAACATATATCTCGGGGCATGCGCATGGATAATGATAAAAGTTTACGTCTAGAATTGGCACAATTTGTCGAACGGAGAACGGCGGCAGCAGAGGTAGTAGCATCACATTGGCCAGGACGCGCGCGCGCAATCCAATTACCGGGGCAAATGCTCGGGCTAAACGGCGTTCTCTGTTCGGCGCTTACGAATTATTGGCTCTATTCGAAGAGAACGCGTATACCCTACGGCTGTCGTCGGAAATTATCTGCTCGCTATACTGCTACGGTGGCTGCCACCGCTACTGCTCTTTAACACCGAGACGGACAAAAGTCACGATTCTTCAGATATCGCGTCCACGTAGCAGCTACATTTTACATCGAGCGAACGTGTTATCCTTTTTCGTAACTGAGTATTTGATATTTATTTTTCATTAGATATATAGTGAATATGGCATGTAGCAGTTTCGAATTCAATTTTCTAAATGTTACCAGGATCAATTTTAAAGGTAGCCTATTCAATACAGCCATCAATTAACAAAAAATCAAATTGATTTTAGCTATTAAAAATATTTCAAATTTTAATAGTGAATGAATTATATTCCAGGAATAATTAAGAAACGCTTGAGTAATTAACGAGTCTAATTGAACATTATTATTACAAATTATTTACTCTCAATGAGCTCTTTTTATAGCTATCTATTCTATAGCTAGCTATTTTTCAAGCACATGACAGTTACAACTTTTAATCAAATCATTTGTCTGCAATTTATTCGAAACAATTTGATAGCCCTCCAATAATAATAAAATATGGAAAATTTATTTGAATTAGAAAAAAACTTGTTTTTTTTTTAATCTCTTGAGAATAAGGATATCAAATTATCCTCTTTTAGATATCTTATAATCTACCGTTGAAGTAATTTGCTGAAAAATTTAGTTTCGGTCTTCGAAATAACATAGTTCAATTCTACCCCGTTTGCTGCAGACTAACAATTTTATTTTTAAGAGGTTTAGATGAATGAATATGATTCTAAAAAATTAAATGAATTATTCAATTTTTCTCATGGAAGGAAGTACGCAAGTTTCCTTGCAGTTATTAACTATGTCTATTATCTATTGTTGTTATATTGTATGTATCTACTCCGCTTATAAATTTTTATAAAGCAAAATATTGAATATGTGGTTAAATATTTTTCAATATTTAAAAGAGATCGCCTAATAACTTAGTTTCAAATTGGAAAATGACATTTTTTTCATCAAATTTATGAAATTTAAAGAGTCTTGGATGAATCCAACTAAGGATAAGTCGAACATTTTTAAAACTGCAGACGATCGAAAAATTCTTCTTGTTCGTCTTTTCGGCTAAAAATTTCTTGGATACCCTACATACGATCGTCTTTACAATTAAGATAATGAAAATAAATATTAAAAATATATATAAAAAATAAATATTAAAAAAACAAATACTTACAAATAGTAGTATCTCGTATGCTTTCTTTTGGGTGCACTCTAAGTCGTAGTAAATAATTAAATATTTGGTATTTTAATTATTTTCATACAAGTTGTTAAAATCATACCAATTTTTTATCACTAGATTAACATTTCCACTTTATCTATAATTTTATTATCATATTTTCTTTTTGTGTTCAGTTATTACGTATTCAATTATTGTGGGCATACAAATAAAAATGCACAATTACTATATGTCTAAATTATACGTTGCTTTTTTAATTAGTAATAGTTTGGAAAGCATGTCTAGCATAACTAATGTTACTCTTTAAAAAATTGTGTGTCTGCAAAAAATTAATATTACGGGAAAAGTTTAATGGAATTTGATTTTTCGTCCTTCTCTACTGGCATCTTATAGCATAATAGTCTACTATACTGCCTGCGGCTGCTATATGTATGCATTTGTTTTTGTATCGGCGGTGTGCCTGCTCTGCGTAGAGAAAAATTCTCAAAAGAGCATCGTCCCTCAACTTCACAATTTTGCATTATATACTCTGCTCTGTGCATACGCGACGTCATTGCGTAATTTTTTCTCTCATTCTTCACTCGCACTTATGATATGATTCACCATTTTTTCTCCTTTTCTCCTTTATTTTCCAACGCAAAACTCGGCGCAAATGACTTTTTGTCTCTCGTTAGTTATACGTGAGGCATATACTTCTTGAGAGCAGCATTGCTGCAGACCCGCTCGCATTATAACTCATGCCACGAGTTATGGGCCGAGAAGCGAGATGAAACGAAGCATTGTAAAACTCCCCGCCTCGCTCACACAAGAACGGATAATGATTCGAAGATGAAGTGCGGCAAGTCGCTACACATATAACATATACACACCCCCGCAGTTCACACCACTTGTTTTGCAGTTCCAAGTCCCACGTGACGAAAGGCGTGCACCGCCACCACCGCCATCACCACTAATACGACGACTTTGTATTGCACAGACAAACATTCACAAAATCGACATGCGCATATATATGCATTAAGCATACGAACATAATACTTTACACGAACGTTATTACATATACTTTGTAAAGCTGCATTTTACTATTCACATTAATGCAAAAGAAGGGTTGCAATCCTCGAGTACACAGCTTCATGCAAGCTCTAGAGTGATGGAGAGGCAGGCGACGTCAGAGGGGTCACACGAGTAAAATTTTTAAATAGAGAAAAAGTGATTTTTATTATGTAAGCTAGATGATTTATGAATTAGTAAAAAGTAGGTTACGTTAATAGGAACATATACTTTTACTAATTTGTTATGAAAAATATTATAATTTTTTACCAGACTGAGAGCACTTGAAGAAAGCACTAAATAATATAAATGTTTGATTTATTTAGTTTCCGATCGAAACTATTTGAATATGAAATGAGTTAAACAATTTAAATAAAATTACAGTACATTGAAAAATAAATAAATCTCACATTAACTGTATGATGGTACTGTATGATCAAATATTTTGCCATTTTTGTAAGTTAGTATATTACCAAATTAAATAATTAAGCTGAGCTCACCCAATTACAAGGATACGATAGGTTTGTATAAAAACGCAGTAAATGGTGCAAAAACATGATAAATCCTATCATGATATAGGATTTATCATGTTTTTGCACCATTTACTGCGTTTTTATACGAACCTATCGTATCCTTGTAATTGGACAGCGAAGTCGAAATATGGCTCCTTTTAGAACTTTTCATGAGTAACTCTGTTCTACAATAATTTGGAACTTTGTTTCATGATCGGGTTGAATTTTAAGGATAATTCTTGGTGACTCGATGCGTTACTGGTTAGTTTTTTATGTGCAAAAATTGCATTCTTATGCACTTGTTCGCACTTATTATGTACTTTTTCTAAATTTTGTTAATTGATTAGCTGTTGACAGGGAATTTTTTCATTAATTTGTACAGGTCCGTTATTATTTTTTTTTATCACTTTATATTATATACGTCTGGAATATTTGGGAAATAAAAATTCGATGAATGATATGAAATTTTTGATAAGAAATATATCTCTTTTTTATATTTCATAAACAATTGCTCCTTGGTTATTTTGTAAATAATATTCTTGATAAATAAAATAGTCCATTATTTGTTATTAGAAAATTATATACTCTAAGCTGGTACTCGTTGTTAATCATATCGGATAAAAATTTCAAGTTTGTGTAAAAACAACTTTTAGTGTAATCCAAAGTATTCGTGAAATTAATTTGTATACTCTTATCATCTTAACAAATAAAGAGAAATTTATTTGACAAACTAGTTAAAATTTAAACTAATAACGAATTTCGCCTCCAGTTTAACTTTTTGACAAAAATATGCTTTTATTTTATGTAGAAAATCCATTGTAAAGAAATAACTTTTTTTTGCTTACTTTAACCCATTAAGGAGGCTCTACACATAATACAAAAGATCATCCAACAAGATAAAACGTATATCAATCGATTTGTTAGATCTTCAAAATGAGATTCCAAAAAAAAACATGTGGTTGACGATCAAACTTTCGAGATAAACAAGTTTAAAAATGGCTATTTTTACACGGGTTCTTATGGGACGCAGTCTTTTATTGTTTATAACTAATTTAAAAGATCAACCATCTTAATAAAAAATATATTTTCTGAAAGAGAAAGTTCCAAGCTTTCGATTGGTATGTTAAAAATTACCCCTTAACGAACTAACTAATGAGTAATCAAACAAAATGAACGTAAAATAATTGATTTCGAATAGTGCGAGCGGTTGTCTGCCTAATGCGAGAAAGAGACAGACAGATGCCTCGGTGTACTATTGTTATGATTGGTGTAGAGCCTCCTTAAGTCCGGGAAGGACACATTTTTGATACTTTTTTGAACGGTTATACTTTTGCTGAAGATGGGGACTGGAGAACTTGCGAGTAAGAATATTCTACGCAAAACTTAATGAACTTTCCGAATTCGGTGTCAGATTTTTGTTATAACAAACAAGTCGAAAGTTATGGATAGTTTTATGAAAAAAACGTGATTTCGAAAAAAGTTTTTTCTTATTTTCGAATTTTCACATGAAAAACTTTTAAATCCTGGCGTCTTAAGTGTACGAATAAAGTTTCCATGGGTTCTCATCTTAAAGTTAAGATGATTCCAATTAGTGAAATATAATTTTAGGTACAAAAAATGTCGACTGGAACCCGAAAATATATAAGGAAATTTCTGAAATTTTTAACTCAAAAACAATAGATTCTTAAAATTTATCAAAGAACTTATTTATCAGTAAAATTTTTTCCTTAAATCCATCGTTTTTGAGATCAAAATTCCAGAAATGTCCTTATGTTTTTTCGTGTCCCAGTGGCCTTTTTTTGTACCTAAAATCATATTTCACTAATTGGAATCATCATAACTTTAAGGTGAGGCCCATGGACGCCTTATTTGTACCTGAAACACCAGGATTTAAAAGATTCTCATGTGAAAATTCGAAAAGAAAAAAGAAATTTCTTTTCGAAACCACGTTTTTTGGATAAAACCATCCATAACTTTTGACTTGTTTGTAATATCAAAAATCTGACACCGAATTCGGAAAGTTCATTAAGTTTTGCGTAGAATATTCTTACTCGCAAGTTCTCCAGTCTACCTAATATTTTTTGTGAAATATCTTCTGTTTTATGCTTTATATTTATTTGATATTTATTAAAAAAGATGTAATTACTCGAGATTAAAGTTAGCGAGGGTTGCAATACATCGCCAAGTAACGAACATAGAATCTTGAATCATATCATATAGTATCGACTCCGTCTCGAGAGACACGAAAAGGGAGAGCTTGAAAAAAAGTCGTGTAAAGAGATATGCAGCATTTGATACATTGGCACGAAAAAAAATGTATACTCGAGGCTCAAATTTTTCATTCAATCCTTTTTTTAAAGGCATCTCAATATCATTTCACTTGTAATAGCATCAATGGAGCCAGGCGTTTCGATCAATGTCAAATATATCGCAGAGTGTGACAGCAGCTACGGGAAGTAAACACGATTGACAAGTTTGAACAGAAACTTCCGTTGGAAACCTAATTAAGTAAAAAGAATGAAGGGTTTGTTTCATGAGATTGATATGTTATGTTAGTGAGATGAACTCTAACTTGGTGCGTTAAATTTTTTTACTTTTCTACAACTTTGAAAATTAAATTTTTTAATAAATAACTACATTCAAAAGATAATTAATAAGTCTAAATTAAAACGCATGCATTCGTTGTCCAAATAAATTGCATGAATTAACATGGTTATTTCTGCAAATTTTTTAGTAGTAAAAAATTGGATTCCATTTTTTCCAAAAAAATTATTACTTTTGAGAGCAGATTTATTGTCAGAGTGTTAGTTAATGAGGATTTCTGTTAGATCTCGACTCTGGCAATTTATGAAAGCTATTGACGTATTCTACAGAATTTTGTCAATAATCACCCCTTGTACAAAGAAGCTATCAAGGATAAGTACTTTTCATTTCAATTGAAATCCAGTAAAACTAATAGAATTGTACTATTTTTTTCGCTAATCGCATTAAATTGTAATATAAAATTGTATTAAAATAGCATTGTAATACTTTCTAATTGAAAAATGAATTGTAAAAAATTGAAGTAAATTTCAACAGAAAACTGCACGCAAGTACGTAAAATAAAGATGTGTTTAAAAATTCGTGAAGAAGTTTAGAGTGGTCGATAATGTGTATACACACAGATTATATATTATTCCAAAAATATGTGAACCTTTCTTAAATTCTCTGTCAGCGCCCCTAAATGTCTCTTGAAAGCAAATATTTGAACACCTCTCTATGCGTCGCATCATCGAGTACACTCATCAAATGTATACACACGGGGTTGTCTCCTATAACACATGCTAAGAATTACTGACGCGAATATATATTCTAAGGAAAAATTTTTTTTCCATGCAGGGGTAGAAGAGAAAAATGCACCGTTTTATTATTGCAATGCGTATAAACTTCATCTATATTTAAGCTTGAGTTTTTTTCAAAGACTATAGAGTTCAAATGCAGGGCATACGTAGAGCTTTATGCGAAAAGATGTATGAATATTAATAAGTGCTGAGATTGCTGTAGCCACGACCGACGGCGGTGACGACGACGACGATGCCTACGCTTATCGAGTGTACTTTACGTATCGATGGGAACATTTATGCAATGCTTTGGTTGTCGTTAATCCATGCTTTTGCAATATGAGGGCTACGGTGCACAGTACTTATGTCCCAAGTAGTATCAAGAAGAGAGAGAGAGAGAGAGAGAGAGAGAAATGAAGAGAGAAAGATGTAAAGAGATGGAGTTTTGCCTTTATTCCTTATCTATGTAAGAGAGTCTATGTAGGATGCTATGGGCTCGAAGTTATAGTGTATAAGAACGAGAAGACGAAGAACTCAAATACCCTCGGGACGATTTATCGAACTAATGACTCAGCTCATTCGAATTAAATTACATCGAGGCTTCGTGTATATTCATATAATTTGATTTTCTTTCAGTGCATGCGGCTTTTCAGGCTTGGGAGCGTAAATTCGTTTCATACACCTTGCCATTCCTGTAGCCTCATAATTTTCAGGATTTGCTTGGTGGCAATTTTGTGTGCATCAACATGCTAGAATTAAACGCATATTTATTAGATCAATTTTCTTCCATAACTTGAATAAAGTTTTGACACTTAATTTAAGCATGCATTTATTAATTTGGATTTTTATAATTAAGAACTAACTTGATAAACATTAAATTATATTTTTTATACGTAGCAGTTCTTAAGAACTGTTTTTAAGAGTCAATTTACTTGTAAGATCATAAGTCATTGAGATTATATGTTTATGTTCCATCCGTCGGAAAGCAGTTTATCATACGTTTGAATTTCTGGCATTGAACTTTTTATTAAATTGAATAATAAAAGGTTTCATCTGAAATGACAAGGCGTAAAATCGTTATAATATCAATTGCGTAGAATAATCTATCGAAAAAAATAATTAATTCCATATTTTCATAAGGAATATTGTATAGATATTTTAGTCTATTCTGAAAAAATATTCGCTCAAAGCCTCCAGCATTCAATTATAAAAAACAATTATATGAATTCAAATTTTAGATGTTTTAGTGTGATTTTAAGCATTTTAAAAATTTTTAACTTTTTGAAAATTTTAGTTCGAAAATTATAGATTTTAAATTTAACCTTTGCACTTTTTTCTGTGAAGTCGTGTGTGTATGCATATTCATTTCATTTGCAATTAATAGTTTAGGCATTTTTCTATTAAATTAGCGCATTATTACTTATAGTTATTTTCCCTGAGTACGATATACAGTAATGTACCTCAAATAAAATTCATATATCTACGTACAGAATCATTAACACCCTCCCCCACCATTTTTTTTGTTCTGATCTCTACCCTTGCCTTGAGCAACCCCTCGAATACCATCCCTTAATTTTTTTCTCACTTTATTTGCTTTCTTCGTCTCGCCCCGTCTAGATATCGCCTTTTCCCTAATAGTATAGCAGAAAAATAAGTCGAAGAGGTGGTGGTAACTGCAGCGTACGAAAAATGAATGGCCTCCTGGTGTGCTTTGGAGGGAGAGAAAATGCATCGTAGCTCGCAAAAACCATGCATCAAAAGTCTGCGCACATGTAGAAATCATAAGGTACAGTGACACAAAGACCACGCCTACCACCCCGTAGGATTCGCCAATCACCACCGAGTGCATTTCAATGCGTGCCTTGCTGCACATTGTGCCCCAGCGTCCTTCCACACGCGGTACGTATATACCTATATAATTCATCTGCAAGGGAGAGCCATAATTTTTTTTCTCCCTCTCTACGTGCATACATATACAAGCGCGATTTGTACGCAGGCGGAGTATAAGACTTGGAGTCAGACGCGCAGCAAAAGCAAACGAAGTCGTCATTCTCCGAGCATTACTTTATTATACACCCCTCGTTTACTTATTCCACACCCTTGAAACGGCGAAGGCTTGCTGGCTGGTTCTCTTTCCCATTTTTGCATTATACAGACGCGACGGGAGCCTGCCTACTTTTTTCGCGCCTGCACTGTTGCTGCAGCAACTTACATCTCCTCCTTCCTCTCTCTTTCTCTCTCTCTCTCTCTCTATCTCTTTCTCTTTCTATCTATCTCTCTCACCGACGCAAGGCATTGAAAATTGGTTCGCCAGGACTCAAGCTTGGATATATGCAGATTTCGCTCGCAACTCATACACACGATACCATGGTAGCGCTTGCAATATACATAGCGGCGGAGATACGAATGCATACATTTTAATAATCTATATATATAAGTCATATATGATACACGTACGCATTGCGAATTACGCATGCATAAAGATGAGAGATGCGCGTCGAAAAGATGATACTGATCAAAAGATGTATATTTTGCCTGCATATGCTAAAATTGCACGCGAAAGGGTCGGAGAAGTGCTGTCTCGCTTTTGTATACGCGGGCCTATGTGTATACGTTTTTTTGTCGAGCATAAAAGAAAGTGAGAGAACCGATACTTCTTTATTTAACTACGCACGGTGCAGATCTAGAACCTCATAATCATGTGGCATCAAGAAGTGCGATGTATGTAAGGGTTTGCAACACTCGAAGAATAAATATGCTTTTTTTTCATGTCGGGAGACGAATTTCCGCGACAATATCATCATTCGTGATAACGACTGTTTCTTGTTTTCATATCGTTATTTTTTCCAAGCACAAGCATTCTAGCTTGAATTTTGTAGATCAAATCTAGATTTATTGATGTATCAAACTTTTTTGTCAATGCCCAAAGAGGTGTTCAAGCAGCACAAATGATAACATCAAAATACCTTCACCGTTATAGTTGAATTTAATTTCCTGTCGCAAATAAAAAACAGCAATTTTTTGAGCAGTAAAATGGTATATTTCTCAACGAGTGTTGTTAAAAAACCACATTTGTAACAGTTGATAATGCTACTTTTCCTTCAAAAGCCTAAAATGAGCGGAAAAGTTGCGGATTTTTTAGGTTATAGTAAGAAAAATTACGTTGTTTAATTATGTATATTGTTTCCTTCAAGAGAAAACTTCACGTCGGGAGTAGAAGAGGCTTTTATTACCAAATGTCCAAACTTAAATCCATCGATATATTTGAAAATTGTATTACATGTTTCATTAGTATTTACGTCCACCCATAGACAGTATTGTCGTAGGAAAATTTTATTTACATATTTATAAACAAAATTGAATTCCTGATAAATGTCTGTATTTGTGTGCTATTTGAGCAAAACATTATTTTAAGACTGGCACGTTGAATTATATTGGACTAAAATGAATTTATTATCAAATCCGATGACAACAAGCCCACTAAATTTTTTCCTTATTATACATTTGCAAAAAAATTGTTCGATTACTTGTTCCTTAATTGTTGTTCCGCATTGGTAGCGGATTTACTAATTTATTTTTTTTTAATTATTAAAAAAAAATGCCCTGAAAAATAACATTTCATTTTCAGAATGTAATTTTAAACATATTCTGCCTTACACACTCATATAGACAATAAACTGAAATTCGTAACGAAATTATTTTATGATACTAGTTTGAACCGCTTTTATTCGAGCCCATTGCAGAGTTTCCTCTTGAAGGAAGCAATAATATGATCTATTTATCGTAATAAATTAAGTGCTATTATGTGCGCTCTTAGACGATTTTTGTTAATGCATAGTCCATATCATATTTTCAATTTAACTTTTGGTAATAAAATCCTTGACAAGCAATATTTGTTTATTTATAAATTACTTTAAATAAATTTTTTTGTTTTTAAAGTAACTAAGTAACTTACTAACATACCTTATATTAGTTATATTTTTTTGAATTTAAGATTAGGAAAAGAGTTTTATATCATACTTTATTGGATCTCGGTACATTTTTAATCTCCAAGAAAACGCTTCAATACTTTTAAAATTTACTCTAAAAGATAGATTCAAATCCTCTTACGCATCTCCCTCTGTTTATGTCGATAAAATCTTTTAGGGTCATATATGATTTCCATATAAGCGTTGACAAGATGTACACACACTCAGAGAACTGAATAGATATAGAGATCCAACGAGATGAGTGGGTTCAGTGGGGTAAAGACCAAAATTTTTGTTAAAGGCATCGGAAAGTTGTTGCTCGGAGGTGCTCGATGGCGATGACGAAATAGCGTTTTTGACATAGGAGCACAAACACCTAAAGTCGGCTGCATTTTTCTTCGATCTGCTCTCTCCTCATTCAACTTTTTCTTCCATTCGATTTTTTTCAGCTGCAAGGATATATACTGTCTGTATATAGATTGAGGATAAAATAGGATAGAGCCCGCAGCGGAAATGGCTGAGCAGCCATTCGTCGCCTGAAGAAATGGAGTCGTTGTCGCGTTTTCTTCCCTTCGATAAAGTACGCTCGCAAAATGCCCCGAGAAATTGCTGCTTTCCCTTACTCTCTGTTCCCTCCTTCATGCGATCTTCCTTTTTTGAGTGTATACGAACTGCCGATGTGAAAATTGATAATAAATTCGATAACGATGCAGAGGAAGCGAGGAAGGGAGAGAAGAGAGCCCGAGAGAGAGATAGCGGATGAACGTAGAGCAAGCGTCGCACCAGCCGATAATCGCATGAGATAAAATACCGCAATTTTTATTGATATTGGCGAGAACGAGAGAAAAAAAGAAGGGAAAACGAGCGCCGCAAGCGTTAGTTGTCGCTCGTTTGATATGCACTGCATCTTGAAACTTTTTTGGCAATATTTTTTTATCGTCGCAATGAAAATGATTTGCAAGCGATCGCTCCTGACTCAAATATAAACCTGCATGTCATGCGCTTGGGTGTCATCCTGCATAGACCACTTTACGACTTATTCCACGTTTAAATGAGATGAGCTACTCTTGGTAAATTTCATCATCTCGATATCCTTTACTCAATATTACTTTTTATTTTTATATAGATATCAATGATGCATATAAATACATTCGTTACAACTGGTATAAATTTTTCTGTGAACTTTTATATTATTAAATTTTCTTATGGTATAAACTTTTTATATTTTAACTATTCTCATCACAATATATTGAGCAATATTAGTACATGCTACCAGTCAGAGATATGTGAATAAAATGTAATTATCAAATGAAATTTTTGTTTGAACACACGAAGCTCGCTTGGGGTCCATCAAGCGTGACGATGAGAAGTTTTTCCAACATTTACAAGTCATTTATCGCTTGATCTCAACGTTCGTCAAAATGACGAATTAGATTTTTCGATAGCGGCAAAGATCAAATTGCCGCCCTTTGCACATGCATACATTATAATGTAATATAATGTTGTACACTACTCACGCTCGGTGTGGTCCCCCTAACGCCTTACTTGCATTCGCCATATTTTTCGTCGTCTTCGTGTAATTTAATTCTTTTCGGTGACTCGTTTATATTATTTCTTCTTTTTTTAACCATGCACCCAATGAAAGTGACGGCAACAAAAGTGAGCTCGAAATTCTATACGGCGCGCAAGCCTGGGTCCTTTCATACAATTTATAATAGAGTACGAAACACAAGGGGGCACGTGGCTCTCTCTCTCTCTCTCTCTCTCTCTCTCTCTCTCTCTCTCTCTCTGTACTTGGCATTGGACGCGCGCGGCGAGTGACGTAATTACATTTAACATTTAACGAGCTAACTGCTGCTAGAAAATGGCCGTGTATGCTCGGCTGCTTGCGAACAGTATAGCCATTACGGTAGCGCCCCGAGTATAGGCCACCGACGCTTTGCTGCTGCTTCTTCTCTCTCTGCTACGATTTTCTCCTTTTCCTTCGGGCTACTGCGATGATGTTATAATTCAACTTCGTCGCCGCATTGGATACACACCCTTGGATGGAGATTTCACGCTGATGGACTTTACTGTTTGCTGTCCAACAATTAAATTTGCAAGAAAATTAGATTTTATTTTACGAAATGTTATTTAATTTTCTCATTTTCACATAACCAGCAATTAAATAATTATGAAATCTCTTCAATAGCATTACTAGGTTTATCCTTCTGTAATTTATTATCTCAACAACATTGCTTCGGTAACCTTGCTCATTAAACAATTTTTTATTCCAGTTAAATACAAAAAATTAAAAACAATCACTGTTTTTAATAAGCAATAGTTCAAAATAAGTATACATGATGAATTAATCATTTAAATATAGCTCAGGAAATTTTAAGAAGACCCAAAAACAGGTTAAATTAAAAGCTATTTGAATAAAAATCATCTGTAATATAAAAAAGGTTTAAAGAAATGATTGAATAAGCTCTCATTTTATTTATTTCCCAGCTACGTTAAATTCAGCTGAAGCAATGTCTTGGGCAAAAGCTTCTTTCTATGCGGCTGAATGTAGCTTTGCAATAATTGACCGTTCCATTCTAGACTCAAAGAAAAGGTCCATTTGCGGAATTGCTCAAATCGCTATCGGCAATTTCTTGAAGAGCTATCCTGCCACGTTCAGGCAAACCCTCTTTAGCTCTTCTACTTCTTGGTGATTTCCCTCCCTATCTTTTCTATAACCTTAAACATCAACTTTCAAAGGTCCACGTGGACGCGTAAAAAGTTCGTTCTCCCTCTTTCCATCTCTCTCTCTCTCTCTCTCCAACGGAACTATTGTGCAAAAATCACGCTGCTCGGGGAAAAATTTGTGACTTTTCAGCTCCACTACTATCGTTGAATGCCTGTCAGCGCCAGAAGACGAGCTTTGTTATCGTTGTTGGCCAAGAGGGACCAGTGGTCCAGGGAAAAACATTCGTTGTGCACTTAGTTTCTATGCGTACAGTTGTTGATATATATTAGATGCGTGCTCATATCCGAGCATGCTGAAAAGAAAAGTAAGTATAAAATACAAGAAATATCGGCATTTTTTTATTCTCTACCAAATTATTTTTGAGATTTTAGTTCAAAATGTTGAAAAAATTACTCGAAATATCAAATTAAATCGAAGTAAGGTCGGCGGCTTTTGTTGCAAGAAGATATAAGATGGGATCTTGGCAGAACTTTAAAAGGTCATTTTATTGCAAATCTCTGGCAAAGTTATAAATAAAATTCATCGACCTAATGTACTAGTAGAAAACAAAATAAGTGTACTATTTATTTTCTAGAACATATTTTGTTGTACAATTTATCATATTACATGACACTGCCCATTGTGTCGTTCTTCCATATGCCTAGTAAAATTATTTGATATACAAAAAAACTTTTTATGAGCTTGGATAAAACTTTACATTTGACTTGAATGATTGCACGAGAAAAAATACATATATTGCTGATATTATTTTGATGGAGTGATTCGTAGCAGCGAAATGGTACGGTACACGCCGATGCACTCTGAATGCAAAGAGAAATGACATGAGTGTATGGCTGAATAAGATACACAAAAAAGCAATGCGGTGACTGCATCTCATGTGAAAAAAAGAAAAAAAAAGAAAATGGGGTGGACTCGATGGATGCACGAGAGTTGATGCATAAAACACTCATCGCAACAAAAGCGCGCCTGGGAATGAAAAGAAGATGTCGCTGAATAACATTTGGAAAAAATATATAGATTATACGTTGTGGTAGCATTATTTTTAATCTCATGCATTCTCGAAATGATATGTATTCGCGAAACAACAGGCTGGTACGAAGCAGACGCTCTTGCAATTTTGATGGTCTGGTTGACGGAGAGTAGTCGCAGTCGTCATTTCGCATCGCGTCGCGTACATTATAAGCGAGACTTTTACCAAACGTATCCTAGAGTACTTATGTACTTGTCATATAGATTTAAATGGCATATGGATGTCAGAGGATGCAATGGCAAACAAAGGTAGACAAAAACTTTTATTCGGTACCGCCACATTTTGCATATATATGTATATTGCATATAACATCGAGACTCCATATGTACGCTGGTTCGCGCGTAGGGATTCGCGTCGAGACTACGCTTACGACACATATTTAAGGGGATGAAAAATATCCCGAACGTTCACCGAGAGCTGCTTTTTGGTTGAGAATACAATGAACATTTTAATAATAGATGTATCTGTGTATGTTTAGGGCTTCATTGCTCTGCATAATTATTTTTCAACGTGAAGAACTGCTTCATGTTTTACCAGGCAAAAAGTTTTTTGTTTCATTCACATCAGTCAATTCAAAACTGGACAGCTGAAGATTTTGCTGCAAGAACTATTCAAAGAAAATAATTTATTTTCATAAAAATCAAGAATTAATTGCATGCACTACTATAGTAAATTTTATAGTGATGATGAACGTTTATAAAATAAAGAAATTTATTTGAATGTTATAGGTACTAGGATATCAAAATATATGTTGAAAATATTAATAATAAGGTAATAATTTAAGTATTCAATATTTGCCTTGATGAGCAGCTGCAGTTAATTTTGAAATCTCTATGACATTTGTTTCCTTCTTTTAGATTTTTTTATTTACCTATATAAAAAACGGCAATCGAGGGTTTTATGAGATTGAGTTGTAGAACTTTCCACATCTTAATTAACTCGCTTGTTATAAAATAATCATAAAATCCAAAATTACAAGCATATCTAAAATTTTAGTATTAGTTTAAGGGGACATAGAAGCCACCCAAAATTTCAAAATTTCAATCCAGTTTTCTGAAATTTCTACTGAATATTTGGCCACAAGGTTCAAAATGAAAGTCGCCATAGAGCTTTTTGGCAAAATATTCAGTAGAAGTTTCAGAAAACTGGATTGAAATTTTGTTATTTTCGCTGGCTTCTATATCTTCTTAATATATAGAAAACTGAATATTTAATATTCATAAACTAAATAAATAGTATAATATTGAATTAATTTAACAATTTTAAATAAATCTTTATCATTTTAATTTAATAATTTTTTCTAAATAGTTTTTAATTATATTTTACTGATTTTTAGATTTAAGGNGGGGGGGGGGGGGGGGGGTATGGTCCTGACCTCGAAAAGTTTTGAATTTTTTTAATGGTTTTATTTGATTGTTTATACTTTCAAGAGAATTCTGTGAAAATTTCAGCCCAATATGACCAAAATTGACGAAAATATTGAACTTTTAATTCGATTACTATTTGCCATCTGTGGCATTTCACGTCAATTCATTTTGTTCAGAAAATTCGTTTGAATAAAAAAATTTTCGGAAAAATCAAAATATCTCTACATCAGTACCTGCTCAAAGGGCTTATAAAGAACTATGCAAATTTTCAAAAGGATCGGTGAATACTTTTTTAGTTACGTTTCTCACCGATTTGAAAAATCTTGACGTATAATGTTGTATCTTTGAACTGCAATTCCTCGAAATGACATTTTTCAAATCGGTGAGCAACGTCACTCAAAAAGTATTCAACCGATCCTTTTGAAAATTTGCACAGTTCTTTATAAACCCTTTGAGCAGGTACTGACGTCGAGATATTGCGATTTTTCCAAAAATTTTTTTGTTTATAGTAAATTTTCCGAAAAAAATGGTCGATTTTTCATGTCTGGACGCAATTTTAACGTTTTTTTCAACTTCAAAATTACGTCAAAATTCGAAAAATCACTATAAATGAAAAAACTCTACGTCAGTACCTGATAAAACTCATAAACTAATGAGGTAATTTTGCATTTTTCGTTTCAGATGATTCTGTGAAAAGTTACGTTCCTCACCAGAATTTTCACGTTTTTTCCGTAGATTTGCTCTCAAAGGTCCAAAAATGAAAATTTTTTGATGAAATTTTCACAAAATACTCTCGAAGTCATGTACTTTCACATTTACATTGTAGAAATAAATTTTTTGATTTCTCCGTGATGTAATATAACATTTTTAAAAAATCAGAAGTTCATAAATTAAATTCTTTTATAATAGATTTATTCTCTATTTCCCTACTTAAAATAATAGCACATAACCATATATTTTTACCACTAAATTTTTCGGAGTCAAATTTAAAAAGTGTATAGTTCACTTTGCAGTGTTTTTTTATTCAATCTATAGTTATATTACTTTTGGAATTGTCTGATGTCTGCATTTACATAAATTTATGCCTAGATATGATGAAAAAATTTTAATGTAGAACCAACAAAATGAAAATAATTAATTGAAACATTTTCTTAGAATTAAATTGAAGAACTTTTTTCTATTCATAGAATAAGTTCTAAAATTTGAAAATTCACCACAATAATAGCAAGATCGCGATTTCAATTGCTACGAAGCTTAAATTATTGCTTCTCAAGCAAAAAATAATTGAAACGCGCAATCTACTGGTTTCTTCTTTCTTCATCCTTTTGAATTGCTACCGTGCAAACCAATGGGTACCTAAAAATGATCTACCTCAATTAAAATGTTTACTAACTGAAACGAAAGCTGGTGTTGAAGCCGTATTGAATCTTAAGCTCTACGAGAAACGGAAGTATCAAAATATCGACTCATTACGCATTGCTATATTTGTACGAGACGCTACTGCTTGTTTCATTAGTAAAAAAAATTAAAAGCCTGTACCTCCATGCGACAACCCCTTTTTCTCGCGTTACGCCATTGTAGCGCCATTACACTGCGTGTTTAAAGATATATATTTTATTTTTACTTGGGAGAACGCCATTTTAGTCACTGGATATTATACACCAGTGTTATAATGGTTTCGCAAAGAAAGAAAAAAGAACAGACACTTCAATACAGTAATATCCTTACAGTCTACTCAAAATAATACGGCTAGCGCCTACAACAATCAAAATGAATCTTTTAACGACCGGCACGTGGACATTAATTGTTTTTAATTTTTTCCATATCAAGCTTAGAACGTTGTATTGGCAGAACATAAAAAGTTTTATTCATTCGAATGAATTATCTAGAGGTTTCATGTCGATGGAGTTGGTTGCTGTTGATTCTTTCAATTTGCAGGATGGGATATCGCCAAATTTACTACTTCTATATACTACATAAATGTAAGAAGTATTAGAAGTTGGCAGACTCTCATAAAAGTTGTATAATAAAGGTTATAAAACAATTTATATCACGTTAAAATGGTCTTAATTTTATTATTCTCTAAATAATTATAAAAAACATGAAAATTTTTTCATTTATATAACAATAAAAATAATAATAAAAATAAATAGATCGTAAATATTTCGAAAAACAAGCACTATAGTGATAATAACAGTTATGTGAAAATCAGCTACAAATAAAGAGAAAATTTAAGTTGTTGATAGAGTAAAATAACCATTTGCTCATCAATCGCTGTCTCGAAGGGCTACGTTCTTTCAAGGATTTTAAAAGCTATCAATGACAAAAACCCGTGAGCTATTGTTATCGATATATGTATATGTATATCGATGCATTGCGAATATTAAACAACAAAAAGAGATTTCTAACATATTTGCTTGGGAACGCAGTACGGTGAATACACATACATGTCGTCGAGCTCGACTTGGCAATATAATCGGTTTGTCGCTCGCTGGCGAACGCAGCGTGCCAACGACAACCCCTTTGAAGCGCCTTAACAAAGTGACGTTTTCACTAATGAAAAAGCTGCTTTAAAAGTCGTCGCGCCGTACCCGCCGGTATTGAGGCAAAGTCTCACTTATACTCGCTTGCAGCAGCAGCAGCAGCAGCAGCAGCAACATCGTATAAGCGTGGTTGTCATAGTAGTAGTTGTCGACTCGTCGAGCGTTCTCCATTACCAGTCTTTGCGATAGTGCCTCAGGGCTGCAGCGCCGCCATTTTGTCATTAAGCCTCCAAATCGGAATGCATAAGTCATTTATATCACTTTTGAGCTTTTTTCATTGCGCACTGCGTACTACTGTGTGCAGTGCTGTGTATATTTTCACACGTGCACTGCGCTACCATAACCGACAGTCGCTCCGCGTGTTCGCGCGTATATATATAGAGAGACGTTGCCAGCGACGACACTTCCACTCGACTTTCTCTCTCTCTCTCTCTCTCTCTCTCTCTCTCTCTCTCTCTCTCTCTCTCTCTCTCTCTCTCGTCCCCTTTTGACAAACATTTTTCTACTAATGGCTCGCCGGATATGTGTGTGTGTGTGCCCCTGCCGCGAGCTAGTACATATACGTACCCCTAGAAATAGATTATAGAGGAAAAGGCAACGATTGCCGACTGAGAGAGATAGAGAGAGCATGAAGAAAATGAATTGGAGGGTGCAGGAGAGAAAAAGCGACTTTAAATTCGAGTGTACGCGTATGTACGAAGAATGCGAGCGTTTATACTAAAGATTCCCAGGCCCTTCAGACGCATTTTCACTAAGCACTCGCGAGTATGTGCGAGCGCGACTTGAGAGAAGGAGTCATTTTTTAACTGTTTCAAAGACGCTTGAGAAAATGTGCTTGCATTTATTTTCGCTCGATACGTCGCTGTGAGCATAGCGAGGGAAAATCATGCGTCCACTAACAAACTAACTGAACGGTTCTCCAGCTACCTTCGTTTGCGCACCATTTTGATTCCTCTAACTTGAATGACGCACACTATTACTCATCAAATTATATGCTAATATGTACGTAAGAATAATTTTTTTCTAAAATTAATAATAATTAGTTCATCAAAATTGAATCATATGCCCAGAACTCGAGGATCAAAAATCTTGTATATTTTTTATTTTCACCTTTCTTTCTTTTAAGTTTTGCTCTAAAAGCTTAAAAATTTATTAATATACTTTTTTACATATCAGTAATAATTATATAATTTTTACTCCTCTCTTAAATTTGAGGTAATTTACCAAATTTTGTATTTTCCAATCATTAGAGCTGTTTTTTTCAAAAGTTTTCACTTTTTAAAATTAAATTTGATATTTACTTAATATTAGATTTTATAGTAAAATTTCTTTGTTTGTTTTTTCTAGAAATCATGCATTAAATATCAATTTTGAATATTACACCACAAAACAGACTCGTAAAATCCAACTTTTAAATTTATTACCGCACAGAATTGAATAATTGAAATTTTACAGCTTCTGCAGAAGTAGGGAATTTTCTAGTCCTCACGAGGATGTGTAAGTGTAATGCAAATTCACGACTTTCTATCATGAAAGTCGCGCGTGGGCAAATCAAGCATAACTCAGCTCGTTAGTCTCGTTTATTAAACACAAATTCCCTAGCCTAGGCAGCCAGCTTCGCTCGAGCTATAGAAATCGAGTGCGATTTGATATTTAAATTTGATAATTCCATTTCGAAAGCTTCCGTGGCCGCCCCTCGCGTCATTCTCGAGGGTTAGATGGCAATCTTTGAAAAGTTTCTGTGGCGTCAAAGGAAAAATTGCTGCTAAAACTTTCAGCGGCATGAGAATTGAGTTAGATCGACAGTAGACACTATTTTTATTTTTGGTAAAAAATACTGAACTCTTTTTAGAAAAGCTCATTGAATACTCTATTCAAGTACTAAAAATTTATTAAATAAACATTTGAATATTGGAATCCCCAGCACAAATACGATTCGTCAAAATGAAGATTGAGCATTATACAAAGGGTTTGAAGATTCCAGTAATCTGCCATTGAAAAATAGAGGTAGCACGCATAGGCTGAAAATAATTTTGCTCCAGCGCTGCATTCGTCGTATCTATCCCCCATTGAAGGAGACATAAGCCAGTACGGAAGCCATTAGAAGTTAAGTACAAAGAGTAAGCCGCGCAAATCATCTGACCCATTATGGCACCGCGAAAAATTTGCTGTCTGCATTACTTGCAACCCCCTCTTTCCCAAGTATAACACGAAAGAGGAGGAAAAAATATTCGCTCGTTGGCTAAATCCTTCTGGAGTTTTCAGGTTCAAGCTGCTGAAATTGCTCTTCTCGCGTTACACACGCCTTTCATGGTCGTTTTTGGTATTATGGCTTCTTTTTTTGCACTAATTACGCTAAAGAGTAGGAAAGGGAAAAAAGGATGAGAAACCGCCTCTCGTCGCCCAGCGACACGGCCATCTTGCCCGAGTCACGCCCCTACTTCTTTGTTTAGGCTCTTTTTTCTCTCTTCTTGCATAATAGTCCCTTATGCTGATGTCTCCCCCCTGTTCACGTTGCATTAGCGTATTGCGTTGCAGTGCCGCTGTGACTCCTCGACTTATTTTGAACCGCAGTATCCATTACTGATCAGGAAGTGGAAAGAAACTGCCTGATTCGTGGAGACTTTTACTAAGGGTGACTATTGCAAAATTATGAGCAGATATAATTGTTTCTACATAACTTGAGCTAAGTTTAAGGCTTACAGATATTTTTGTATCCATTAGTAATAATTCGAGTAAAGATTTATTCTAAGAGAATTTGTCTTAGCAGTAGATTAAAGTTAAACACTAAAATATATTTATAATGATTCTTCTTTAAAATGTATTAGCGTATCGATAGACTGTGATGCAAGACGTACTAAAATTAATTCATTAATATAAACAAAAAACTGTATAAAAGGAAAATGATGAAAATGACACATTAAAAATTTGTGTAAATTAATGGTAGAGCATAGCACAATCTAATCGCGGTAATTTGCTAAAAATTGATTTTTTCAATGCTGATTAACTTTTTATACGTGTGAATAAGTGAATTATCTGATACATAACATTTTTTTTCAAAAAACTACATGTTATCGATGTCAATTTGAGCATTGTAGTTCACAAACAATAAGAGAAACTATAAGATAAAATTTCGTACCGTTCGCATATATTTTGAATATCTGCACATTTCGAGTACATTATTCTAATATTTCCGATTTTAGCCTGACAAATATACATTTGATCAGTAGTGTCTAGAAATTATGTAAAAAAAGAGAAAGGCTTGAAAAAAATTATATATTTAAAATTTTTGTTAGTTTGAAAGATTATTTATTTAATTTTCACAATTTTCTATCTCTCCTTAAATTTCTAAAAATAACATTTTATGAGAAAATAATTTATCGTATAATCAGTAGGATAAAGAAAATATAATGTACAGAAGATATTTTTTGACTTGAAACATTTAAAATAATACCCTTTTTTATCTATAAATCTACTAATTTACTATCAAGGGTAAAAATTGTAAAGTACAAACATCATGAATGCATTTTATTATAATAAAAAATAATAAAAGAAATAAAATTTAAAGCATAAATTGATGACATTTGAAAATTCTTATTGCAAATTGCGATTGCAACAAATAAAACTATCTACAAATTTTTCATAAAAGTAGACATATATTCAGAGATTTCTAGTTGAGAAAATACAATTTGTTTTATAAATGGAAACTTATCGCTAAAAAGAAATAACCAATGAAATTGAATTACTGACTCTTGAAAGCCTGACTCGTTGGGCCGACGGAAAGCTCGCTTGTCGCGATCCGTCGGAAGGTTCTTTGAAGAGACTGTTAAAGCATTTCATGCAAAACTATGATTATAAAAATATTTTCCAAGTTTTTTTTTTCAATTTCAATTAAAATTGTATGAAAAATTTCATTCAAAGAAATTAATAAAAAATTATTTAGTATTTTTCAACTGTTATATTGGCTATTTTAATTAATTATAAAATCTCTAGTAGAAATTGAACTTTTCAGAGCATCAATAAAACGTTTACTTGACCATTTATTGTCCATTAAATGACGAATACGATGAGTTGGCCAATAAATGGTCGAAAAAACGTTTCATTAATGCCAAAAAATGTTCGATTTCTACCAGAGATAAAATATTAATTACATTTGAAATGGTAAACAAACATTTTTCAAATTGAAATTAATTGCCACACATTAATAACATTAATGCTCATTTTTGTATCAAAAAGGTATGTTTTATTTAAAATAATAATATTAGTAATTATAATGATGACGAATCTTACAGATGTAAGTTATTTGATGGTCTCGTTTAGTATCACCTTACATTACATTAATTATTATATTAATTATTCAAAATATTATTTCAGATACAATTTCAATTACATTTGAATTACCTCAATTCGTTGATTAAGTGAGTCTCGTATTGAGCTTTGGACTCAACTTACATGTAAAATGGTTTTCGGTGTTTTTGTTCAAGAATTTTCAAACTTTGCTTAAGCTATGTCAGATGAATTTTCTTGCAGTTACGGCACTTGAGCTTTACGAAACTTGACACTTGCTAGAAATTATATATCAAAACAGCATAAAGTACCTTCGCTCTCTTGTAAGCAAGTAACGAAATTTGAAGTATACGGTTATGGTATCTACAAGCACAGTTCGCTACCCACAAAATTACTCTTCGCTAAATGTATAAGAAACAAGGAAAATCATCTTGTCAGTTACTGCCTAAATTGATTAATTTTTCAACTAATAAAAAGTGCTATGCAAGCCTATCGTTTGCAAAATTATCTTTCGCCCAACTATAATCCGCCTGTCTGCCTTCAAATTTAACAGTCAAAATTTTCATTATTTTTGAATGTATCAGTACATTGTAAATTCTTATTTGTTCAATACGAAGTCGAAAATTTTTCACATATTCAGAAAATTTTAATTGTTCTGACAATTAAATTGAAACATTTTTTGAGAATTCACGTTGAAATTTGAAGTACAATACTCTTGCGGGAAGGAAGCAGTAGTTGAATCATACGTAGGTATGTATAATATTAAAAAGTTAAGTTTTCAAGTAATTCAAGCACTCAAGAATGAAGTTCCAAGAAAATGTGCTTCGCCAGAAAACCTCGAGACTCTCGGCCTGCTGCATGCAAAAGCAATTTAAAGAAAAAAAAGAGAGTAAACTGCTGTTTATACTTGTGCACATACACGCGCGCATACTCACTCTCTCTCTCTCTCTCTCTCTCTCTCTCTCTAGAATAGAACAAACCATACGTAGGGCTCATAGTAAAAGGTTCGTTCATGTTTAGTGTATTACTCATATACGCTGCAACTGAGTGCGAGCTACAAAAAAGCAGTAGATGTACTAGCAGCTCTTATTCCTAAAGAGACCAATGAAAATTTCACTTACATGAGCCCATATATGTATATAGCCTCGGTACGTATACGTATACATATGTAGAAATAAAGCCTCGAAAAAAGAAAAAAGTGCAGAACGAGAGGTGCGAAAATACACAAGGGGTCAGCGCGTGAGCGCGCGCAAACAAAACGTACATATATACCTATACAGAGGCTGCCCGAGTTCTCAATGTCCAAGCTAATATTCGGTTGAAATTCGAGAGAAAGAGCGAGCCCTGGAACCAAAAAACGTCTTGTATACTCTTTGAATCATCAGAATACGAGCGAAAGACGAAAAAAAGAGAGAGAAGAGTATAATATGTTTAGCTTGCTTCTTATGCAAGTACGCATACGCGTGTTATGAGCTCTGGAGGGGCAATAGATGAAATTCGAACGGCTCCATAATCGATGATGACCTATCGAGGCCTTCGTAATGTGTACGTGTTTTTTCACGCGTTACACGCGCCTAATTGTCCTACCTGCCTCTCCAAGTATGTGCTCAATAAATCGTGCCTGATCGATCCTCGATCAAGTTTCGCGTTCTCATCGATCCTACGCTTGGCCATTCATTTCATCTTTTCGGCTCTCTCTCTCTCTTTTACTCTCTCTTTCTCGATTTGTTCGAGTGACAGAGAGAATGTGAGGAGCCTACCGATGGGCGTGTGGCTGGAAAATGCCCGCATGTTCAACAACCTATTGACGATGTACAATGCTGTGTTTACACCGCATTCATATACTAATCGCTCAAAGATTTCCGATATTCTAAATAATATCTTAAACGCGTGAATTGCAGCGTACGAAAGAAGTTCCCATGCTTTTAATATTTGCTTAAATGCAGAAGCGTGTGAGGTTGATTCAGAATCATGTGGCCTTTCTTCATTTACGTATTAGTGAGTTTAAGATTATCTATACACTTTAAGGGAAGCTTTGATCTCAAGTATGTTATTTGACAAGTGGCTGTTTAAACACATCTTTTCTTGGGCAACGTTTTTATTATTTGCTTATAGAGAAGTTCAATTACGTTTAATGTGTTATTGTAAGGGCTTATTCAAAAGCCATATTGTTAAACAATTTTGGTGAAACTGTATTAAAATTTAATGTAATTTTACTCTTACTTTTGTCAAAATTATTGATTCTATTGTTATTTTTTAAACTATGAAAATAAATTACACAAGTATTAATATTGAAGCCATAAATTAATTATAATCAAAAAAAGAATTGAAAGTTCTTATAGCTGTTTTATGGCCTAACAATTGCATTACAAATCATAATGAATTAATTGTTGGTCTTACTGGAAGCTAAAACGACTCTTATACGTAGTAACTAAACCCATGAAATTCGACTCAATGTGCTGAAAATTTCAGATTCTCGGAATCACACACGGAGTTCTGTGACATCTTATTTTCTTATCAAGTGAAAGAAGCACAAGATTAGTCGGAGCGCCTTGTAGGGTGGTTTTAATAAAACTTGGACATTTTATAGCAGCTGCAGATCCGTGCGTAAGCCACAAAGTTTTTCATTATCCAGAATTTTCATCGAAAAAAAAATACTAGACGGGCGAAAAATTGGCCGTCGGCAAAGCTCCGCGAGCGCGAATGCACGTAAAGCACGCCAAGTTCTTAATCACCCTCAGGAAAAATATATCTCAAGCAAAGGGGGTTATTTTTCGACGACAATGGCCGTCGGAGAGTTGCACAGCGCGCTCGACTGCACTTCGTTAAACCTTGAAAATGCTCATTATTGCGGCATGGCACTCATTGTGGCAGACGTTCTATTTTTTCATATATGCGCGCCTGCCTGTTGCCAGTGTGGCTTTATTTCTCCGAGACGTATAGCACACATGCACAGCACATACGTGAGGGAGATTGCATATCACACGCGCAAAAAGTGCATTCATAGTGCAGTAATCTAGCTGTGTATATAGTCAAAGAAATTCTTTTAAAGTGTAGCCTCGAGCTGGCGAGATTACGCAAATATGTGGCGCTAAACTTTTAGCCGCTGGCCTATGCCAAGTCTGGCTACATATTGTGCCGCCGCCACTTACAAAATTATGAAGTAGAGGAAAAGAAATCTTAATGAGTTTTAAGGGTTTAATGAGTCGGTAAGCAGTAACTTTTGTGGTCCGATCCAATTGTTCAAGAATTTTTGTGAGCATAATCGTCTATTTTAGTCGTTTGATTATTTCAACTGTAAATGAATGAATAAAATTTTGTTTTTGTTGTTTGCTTATTTTTCTAAAGTTTTCTAAGCAAATCTTTATGCAAAATATAATCTTTAAAAAAAAAACTCTCCCTAAAAATGTATCTTCATTATCTAAAAACTGGAGATGAAAGTGTAATTAATGCTTGCTTGAAACTACGTTAATTTGGTAAGCCTTCCATTAGCAGAGGGCATATCGAGAGCATTATTACAAAAGCCAAGCGTGTCATCGATACCCTCGCCTTTCGTGATTTCCTCAATAATAATAAACACCCTCGTGAATTGTCATTCGGCTTGCGTAATTGGATACTTCAGTATCGGGACTTACATCGTATAAACAACCCTGTTGCGACCTTCGAAAAAAAAATTGTCACATCGTGGTAAAAAGTGTCGAAGAGTATATGCCTAGGGAAGCGAGTTTACGCTGTGTGAAGATTAATCAAATCATGTACATGATACACTTGGGCTGAGTATCTGGTTACCCTTGCTTCTTGATACTTCATCGACGAGTCTCAATACGTGAACGTATAGACATGCACAGACGACGACGACGACGATGACGATTCCCACAGGAGCATAATGCAAACACACAGTCGATAATGTAAAAATCGAACCTGCTTCTTCTTCTTACTTTTTTTTCTCTTAGAAATCCATATATTAAGGTCTGTGCATGTGCATGTGCGTGCCAACGAGTAAATGTGAGATTTTTTTTACCCGCAGTGATCGATCAGGACAAATACATGGAAAAAATAATAACGTATAAATCAATCCCTACCCTCGCATACTGGCCTGCTACATTGTCGTGCATTTTTTCTCCTCTTTCCACGATCCCACTCATACATCATAATAATTATCAGGAAGAAAGGGCTGCTGATGCTGTTGCTGTTGCAGACGTGCACGACGACGAAGGAGAAGTGGCGCGAGTTGCGCTTGCAGTGCAGTCCGCGTCGGCAGCACGACCGTTGCATTCACCGGGTGGGAGGTATGTGTGCTTGTGTGTGTGTGTGTGTGTGTAAAAAAATGCAGCTGTAAAAAGCACGACGCGTGGGTACAAGCGCCCTGGCGAAGTGGGATTGTTATAATACATGCGTACCCCACACGCGCCTTTATATGTATATCGCTGATATATACGCGCCGCGGGTTAGGGGTTAGGGGTTGGGGGAGGGAGGAGGAAGGGGGGGGGGTCTCACTCGCACATTCGAATTTCAGTGTCTGGAAATAATTAGAGGTGGCCGGGGGACTGCTGCAGCCTGCTCTGTTGCCCGGGCAACCACCAATCAGAACTGACGGAGAAAAATTTTGCGCGCTCTTTCGATCTCTCTCTTTTTCTCTCTCTTTCTCGTTCTCGCTCTGTCTCGCTTATACATATCATTCCGTTATATACCGTACCACTACTCTCTGTTACGACCTCTACCCCCTGACCCACCACGCGATTGCGTGCGTATTTTTTTCGCTTTCGTGGCTTTTCATCTCTTTTTCAGCGGTGGCAGCGGCGACAACGCCAGTGGAGCCACCGACTCGGCTGCCTTTTTGTCTCATTTCTTGTACATGGCAAAGCAAAAGTCTATCACTCGCATACATTTTCTGGGTAATGTATGGTTTATAATACACGTGACGATTCCTGAGCAATGAATTTCAGCAATGTAATAAATATTTTCCATATAGTGTTGGGCCAAAATTTCCAGTTAATTATCGTCAAACGTCTTGCTGAGATTTGATATAGTTAATAACACACAGCATCTGCCTTTACAAATTTATGAGTTCTAATGAATTATTATTACGATAATTATAAGAAATTTTTTTTATAAGCCGTGCCTCAATATACGTTACTTATAAGCTTAATAAAATAAACATTTGAATACGTAATTTAAAATTTTAGATTAAGTTTAAAAAAATTATTGATATGACTCTTTTCAACATTCATTTATATGAAATAAAACGAAGCTTTTCAATGTACAGGTACAGCATTATCAACAATGGTGGCCTTGATCAGTGATTACAAATGTTCTCATTACCGCTAAATCAGCAAGATCTTTCATGAATATGTGTGGGATTCAAGTTATATGTTACTTCGATCGAACCATCTTCTACTGTTTCCTCTGAAATAGTATTGAGCAAACGCGTTTGTAATCCAATCACAACGAAAAAAAATTTAGAACTCTTAGGCATTTTAGTAATGTTAACAAGAACGATCTATTAGTTGTCTCGTTTACATCAAGTATTGTCCATCCAGCTACAATTGTGAGATTGATTAGGTTGTTGAAATGTTTGAGGTGGTCGACACTAATGTTTTACAAATGAAATTTCAAACTAAAAAAAGCAGAGAAGTTTTACAAACGATGAAGTATAACTAATTTTGTAACATCCCATCAAAATGCGGGTTTATAATTTTTAAGCTCGACAGTATTTTAAATTACAAGCGTTGGCAGACACATTTATGCAAATACAAAATGTACGATCAACTTTCCTTGCTGCTAATGAACGAATCTAATTGAACCCAATCAGTTGCATAATTAATTTGCATAGCAAATTTACAATTCAAAATGCGCATCATTATATCCATGCTGATACTACTTGCTATCGTACAATCGTTCGTTATTGTGTAGTAAATATGAGGCAAAAAGCTCAGCGCAATGAACGCGAATGCAATTTTTTGCATTCTTGCGAAATAGCGTAAACCAAAATATAAGCAGCAGCACTATTAACATCGATAAACAAAGGATAATTTCAAAGTTTCTTCCTTTCCTTATCTTTTCTGTTTTTTTGTGCTCTCGTGAAACATAAAAGTTTGCCTTTTACATCTGAATCGCGATTCAATACTCTCCACGCGACGCTTTTACAATCAACAACCTATGTAGTACTCGAGAGAGCACGGTCGGCTGAGGCTCGCATCGTAATTACTCAATTTGGAAGTCGGTACGGGAGGCAAGTTGCAACGGCAACTCGCATCGCTCTATCTTTCTTCCGCTCTTGCCTTTTAATGCAACGAAGCGTCCCATTAAGGCTCACAGTGCCCATATATCCCAACAGCAAAAGCATGAGTATTATTTCGTTTTTACCGTGCGGCGCACACGAGGTACGCGTAGCCTAAGCGGAGACTACGACCTACGCGACAACTCCTTTTTCAAACCCCTTTTGCCTTTACCAGAGTCACCCTCAACAGAGAGGGCATATATGTGCAATACTAATACATACCGGCACCTATACGTGTCGTATAGATGAGACTTTGCGTCTTTGAACTGTATAAGTTGCACGCAGCACTCGCTGGATGTGTGTTTGCTTATATTCGTATCGGCGCCCTTCTTTTTCAATTAATGCAGCGAAGGAGTTCCCCGAACCATAAGACGCGTGCACGTGGCCCCGAGCTTTTTGAAGATGGCGTCATCGCCCAGGTCCTCGTCGCGGTGATTTTTCAACCGTAGATTCGCGAGGGCAATGGCTATGTACCAATGTGTGCGGCTCGAGCTCCGTACACCGTACATACGCTTATGTGGATCAGAATGTAATAATTCCTAACCACGCATTTACAACCTGACTGTGGGGTGAAACATATCGCAACGCGAGTGAAACGAAATTCAGGGGATGAAAAAATTACCATGAAGCACCGAGAGAGCGTGAAAGGCTGCTTACTCTTTCTCTCTTTTTTCTTGTTTTTCTTTATTCTTCTTCCCGCTATCTTTACGATTGAGCGAATATAAAAGAAAAAAGTAATGCAAAGAAGGAATTGAAACTTGCAGAGACTTATTAATTTTTAATAGGCATATCTAATAAGATATTCTCAAACTAATGTATTAATTATATAAATTCCAAACTTATTCATGTATAAACTCATACTTTTGAAATAATTAATATAATGCCAATTGTCTTATTCTAATGAAACAGTCATCTAAAATACCAAAATTAATTAGTTCCAATTGCAATTTTATTTGCCACCGACTTCTAGCTAATTTGCATGAATATATAAGCTATCCGAATTATATGATGTCTGAACTGATACGACTACCATCCATACTTAAAATTATGATCAATATATGCAGTATTACGAAGGATGCTAGCATGATCAAAAATAAAAAAGTGCAAAAAAAAAGAACGCACGATTTTAAATGACCGAACAATTGTCTATTCCCAATTGTTGATTCATGTTAAACGAACAGCCCAAATTTAACACCACCGCGCAAACATGAATAAAAGATAGCACAGGAAAAAAGAAAAGAAAATATTTTATTGTGAAAAAAGTCCAGTTGAGGGAACAAAAAACACGATAACTTAGACCGAAGCTCACCGGATAAGCCAACATCAATATTATTTTTCAATTTATTTTAATCTCTTATCTGTCACAGCTCTAGAACAAGCAATGAGCGAAACTGAAGAACGTCCTTTCCCATTTTGCCCTTTTTATTCAAAATTTCAACAGGCATCGACTAAATCCGAGTAAGTATATGTAATTATTGCCTTACATTGACTTAAATGGTCCTTATATATTTTTCGTAGTATTTTACAATTTTTCTCATTGTCTTTTAAGAAATGTGTGCATCATAAGCAAAACTTGTCTTACCCGTTTCTAATTGACTCATTCAAATAAAATACCGTGTATTTGGTGCAAAAGAGTATACACGCAGATTCCCTGGAAGCCAGGATATATATCGCACAGCATTGCTACGAACGTATGCGTACAATAGGAAGGATTAAAAAGTGAGCTGAAACAACAAAGAGGATCAGTTTCAAAGGGTAAGACTATCCATGAATCTTCGCTTAAAACTCAGCACAGTACTTTTTGTTGCAATCCGGAAGTTTAATGCGAAGTAAATGAGAAAAAAGATGTCGTATTGAACAAATTGTATCTGGATTGAAATAAGTCTGATGTATGAAAATATCACTTACATGAAGATTCGATTCTAGGACAAAAATCTTTCACTTGAAAAGAGGAAAACAATGTGCTCATTGCGAGAAACTGATGATTCAACAGTAAGGAATTACAGATCAAATATTTAGGTATACATAATAATTATTAATTTTATTAATATGATCATTCTATTATCAATCATTTTATAATTGGCAATAATTTTAATTTTTTAATTAAGCCTATTACTAATAATATTATGTTTGAATCATCAAACCGATCCATATAGAATTTTCTAAATAAAAATAAAAGATACGTTTTATTCATACGATAATTCGCTATTAATATTTATTGAAAAAGGCCTTTTGATTTTAGCTTTTAAAGAAACGATGAAATATCATCGCAAGCGTTAATCCCCATAGTTATTTGTATAATTTATTGTATTTGTGAAATATGTTAGTTCATAAGGTTACTTCAATCTTGATATAAAAATTGTTTTCAAACCAATTATAAATATTAATGAAAACGTACATAAAATTAATTTCTTACCATGTACATAATTATTCAACAAATTTTTCTGAGAATTTTCAAAGGCTTATCTTATGAAAAAGGCATCTGTAGGTATTTATTTTTAAATGATTTACAAAATAAATCTCTATTATGACAATGAATGAATAGCACTTTTTATTCAAAATCCACAATCTTCCACTACAACGGTAAGAATAATTTCCTAAATATTGAGCGTTTTAAAAATATGGTATAAAGACCTTCTGTAACTATTCGAAACCTTTTCATATTAAAAATATAAGTAAGTTCTTTTTTTTTTAATTTAAAATGAATTTTATTTTTATTGTACTTGTTAAATATAATAAATTATGCAATCTATTCCTTAATTAATATTACTGTAATAAAAATAAATTCTAAACAAAACAGTAGTACATTTCGGTTTTTTGTATACGAGTCAATTGTAATGTTTATTTCATAATCCCTTACAGCTATCGGAAGTATTGATTTTTCACTGAATTTTCGTCACGTGCGACCTTTACAAGTTTACCCTCGAAGTTTCGATTTACAGTTAACCGTTTATTTTGATATCCTGCAATGACACCTCAATACATTGCAATATTTTTGTAGTAAACTTCTCATACAAGCTGAAGAATCACGATGAGATCTTACATTATATCTATAAGCCTGTAACACTAGACGAAACGCGCTCGAGATTTAAGCGTAATACGCATACACTCTATTTTAAAAAGACAGGTCTAATGGCTAAAGGTAAATCTTGGAAATTGAAACGAGCACGTGAAAAAGTAGCACGCGTACAGCGTAAATGATTATTATATTATAAATTGAGAATTTCATACAGTTGTATTTCACAATTTGTATTGAACAAAATCTCACATTCACTTCAATTGTTAAATTGTTGAGAAAAAAGTTTTCTTTGATAACACTTCAAGAAAAAAATATCCTTTGATTTCTTGATTAAAGGAAACATGCTTTCCATATTTTAGGCATTAGACATTAAATTTCAAGAATTGTGAATTAAGGTAATCTTGTATAATTTTTTTTAAACTTTGTTTATGAAAATATCAAACTTTTTTTGTGTTTTTTTTACTTCAGGAAGCAATCTGGTATACAACTTTGGAAAGTAATTCTTTTTATTAAACTATGGAATCGCTTATACATTTAAGAATCACCTCCTAATATTTTGTACAGTAACTCGAATTCTAAGTCAATCAAACTCAGGATTAAGCGCGAGCAAGTACTTGGTGCTTATTTTGGGCAGTGTAAACCATAATTCTCCATTAACAAAGTATCGGGATCTGAATCAAATACCTAGTTTCAAAGATTTTTATGTTTGAGCTGCTAAGATGGTTTAGAACGATAAGAAAATCCATTTATTTAGATTTGAAAGTATATATGAATCTTTAAAAAAAATTGTTTATATTAAAAAATTGAATAGGTAAAAAATAATTATTTACCTATAATTAAGGTACCATAGACACTTGAATTGAATAGAATATTGTCATTAGTTTAATTAGGTAAAACGTACACAATCAAACAATATTTCATGTATCGTAATACCCAGGTATAATGTGTATTTTATGCTCTGCTATTCTGTAAAGTTATGAAATTTCTTTGGTCTCAATTTCAATACAGAGAGGAGCTGCAAAACAATAAAGTTTTTCCGGCTTATTTCTTTCAATGATATTTCATTTTTAATTATATATTACAGATTGAGATGTTCTTTAAGTATATTTCGCTTCTGTCATATGGGTGCTTTTTGGCTATGAAAGATATAATATATTTTGTAAAGAACCCATTAAATCAAAAATTTATCTCCCAAATCAATAATAGTTTTTATGGTTCTAAACTGCGAAAAAAAGAAAAGTCGCAGGGAATGAAACAGCTCGGCTTTGCCTCGAGGAGGCTTTGTCCTATAGGACTTTTTTGTTTTCTTTGGCTTGAAGGAGTCATATAAAATATAATTGAAAATGTATTGATTTCACAAATTTTTTTACACTTATATATATTGCTTATTATACCCCACTTTTATGAATATTATGTAGTATATTATATTATTGTAGTATATTGCAGTATTTATGAGAATATTATTTCATGAAGCAATGAACCATTTTCCATTACCCGAGGAAAATGAAAATATGAGAGCTTCATAAACGTACGAATTGCAGATTTTGAAAGCAGTTAATTAATTTCTGAAATTGCATCTTGCGTGCAACGATCGTGTCCAAATTTGCGTAACATTTATGTCTGACTAAAAGCGTAGTTTATTTTTCAATTAATTTAAAAAAATAAAGACATTAAAAAGAGATAAATCAAACGTTGTATCTGAAACATCAATTTGAATGCATTTAATAATTTTACTTCTGAGTGACCTATTATAAATACTGATCGCTGCCTATACCTAAATATTTGATCACTGCATGTTTATGCGTGAATATTTATTTTTTAACACAGCAGGGTTAAAAAATATCGTTTGCAACTAGTCACGAGGAAGTTGACTCACCCAGGAGTCTTTGCACCCTCGCAGCGCTCGGGTGAAAACAACTCCTGGATGAGTCAATTGATTCGCGCACTTGTTACAAAATATACTATATTTTTTGGAAAACCCTGCTATAAGAAATATATTTTGTGTGACTGCATTATTATTAATTTTGTCTAAATTAGTTGATGCATTATGTATAACTTTCACTCAGCCCGAAAACCTTTACGCGTTCGGATCGATTTTTTTTTATTTTTTTTAGATGTTTTTTTTTGTGATTAATTCATCTTTTCTGTAATTACATAAAATATTTCACTCATAAAAAAAAACGAATTTGATATGATATTTTTCATTCAAAATGTAAGTAATTATAAAGATGAACATTTCAAAAAAGGATACGTCAAAGTAAAAAAATAGTATATTTTTCACTCCCTAGGTAAACCTTGAATAAATCAGTAGACTATTAATGGCGGTTGTTGCCCCACTATCTCAGTTTAAATAACTTTATAGAATTATCATTTAGATCACAGATACTTTTAAAAATATACACTATATTTTAGGTGAAAGATCAAAGTATTTACATCAAATATTACCGATAGGTATATAGAATGTCAGCATAAAAACTACCATACTTCCATAAACGAAGTTTTCAAGGAAATGTATAAAGCAATGATTAATTTGACTCAAGCCTTTGTAACTTTATTGGTTAGTATTTCTTAGTTAATTCTAATATTGCGTTCAGAATATTACTTTAACAACTGTGATCCGCAGTCAAAAGTTTACATGATTTCAAAAATTATATAAAAAGGTTCATCCGAATTAGACAATTACCTTTCATAATAATATTACGATAGAGTTATCCATGTACCTACAATTATAGTTATTTCCAGTTAAAAACATCAGTAATTTTCATTGTATGTGAATCAGATAAAAAAAGTTTGTTCTAAACTATCAAATTATCACAAAAAAATATTTAGAACCTTCGTTCAATAACAGCGTTTTTTAAATATTCACTTTCAAACTATTCGAAAGCATATACCCGTATTTAATCTCGAGCAAACTGTAAATATCCTCAAAAATAGTTGGTAATATCTCAAATAATTTATGATTTTTTTCATCGCAGGCACAAAACAATGTTTTTTACAATTCTTGTTATTTTCCAACTAATTAAAAATATTGTTTATAAAGTAATTGAAATACATCATAGTAAAATTAAAAGATAAACAATCTGAGAATTAATAAATTAAAAAAAATTTTTGAGTTTTCAGCAGTTTTAGTCTTGACGCCATGCTTGTGCAGATTTGAGCACCCTTTGCAGTTTGCACCTTTGACAGTGCAGCCATCTATCGAAAACGTTTATAAATATTTCTGCAATGGTTTCAAATTTAACTTGAATCAATCAATGCAAATTGTTTCCAATGTTATAAACCTTTATGTTCAGCAAATAGGATTTTTGAGTCATTTGTCTCTTTGTTTACACTTCGTCTATAAAAAAAAAGTAAAAAATAAATCTTTAGAGACAGTAAAAAATAATTTTTCTTACCACTACTTAACTGCTAATTCTTTCATAATGTATTACGTTGGTGACTAAAAAAATTATATGCATGCCATTAATAAATATTTATGTTAATAAAATAATACAAAGTCAAACCTGAAATCGAATTATTGTAGGCGAACGCAACGCTGTTCAAATCTGCAAAAGTCAAAATGAAGTTTTGATAAAAATTGTTGTTCTGATACCCATTTTGAGCGATGTACGCAGCTGTTAGTGTGCAGTTGAGATGTCATCTTTGAAACCCAAGATTGAAGATACCCCTGATGCGCATTCACATATTTTATATTTCATTTTTTTCGTCACTCATCCACTCAAACTTGCCCACTTGAACAGTGAATCTTTATAACGTCACTCTACACATACGATGCAGGCGCATGCATCTACGAATCCAAAGAAAGCCACGTACAAAAAGTTTGAAAGTACGTGTTAGTAGTTGTAGAATCAAATTATAGGATTGAGGAAGGGATAAAGAGGGAGAGAGAAAAAACGGGTGGAGCCGCTCGTCAGAAATGCTGCGTTTCTGATGCTTTTTAAATAGTAAATACGCTTTAGTGCAGCAGTGTGGGCGCGTAATGTGTAATATTTTTAATTGGATCTCACCCTTCTCTTTCTCCTTTTCAACTTCACCTTTATGTATTGCACTTATGGTCATTCATAATGCGTCCTGGATGCAGTCTTAGCTCCTTCCACACTACACGCATCTTTTTTGGATCCTCCTTCCACACGTGCGCCGTTTTCACTTCTTCTCTTCCTTGTACTTTTCAGCAATTTTTCTTCTCTTTCCCTTTCTTCGAATTTCTCCTTCGAAAATGCATACCCATGCAAACGGAACTTGTAATTATTTTTTCACACAGTGTGTATATTGTTCGGGGACTTTTTGCCGCTGCCTGACCATAAACACCAAGCTTTGTAATTTTCTTTTCTTTTCTTTGTTTAATTTTAATTTTTTCACGAACGACGCAATAGTATAATAAACAGTCGTAGTCAATATAATATAAGGAAAATTATCAGTATAAGATTTATTTATCGTTTTTCTCCTTACACTTTTCGATTAATAAGATGTGAATTACAAATTCAATTTCATTTCTAATTTATTCATCAATATGCTCAAAAGTATATTGTTATGTAAAAATATATATACATTAATACGGTAAATTTTTATTTTACATCTTTACATTTAACAAAAACGCATTTAAAATTGAGCCAGTTACTGTCAATATGCAGTAGAAGAAAATATGAATGAAGTCAACGTAAAAATAAACACTTTTAACGGATTTTTGGCATTTTTATATAATATTTTTATATTATAAAGATTCGTTTGCTTTGTTTTCAATGATTTTTTAATTAAAAACTTTCACAACTACAACTATTATTAGATATCAAAAAATTTACCACAAATACTTGTGAATACTTTAATTTGTACAAGCATACTTTTTATTTCTGCAGAGGCTTTGCTTCATGATACTAGCCACAATATCTCATAATTTCTTTACATTTTTTTGGCAGTCTTAATTTTTGTTTAATTAAAATCTTTGTTATGTAATGCTTTTTTAAATGAGTGGAGCATATTTTCATTTCAATTATTTACTTATTTTCTCAATCTCAACATGCGCTGCAAAAATTCAATTTTTGATTATTTTTGAAAGTGCAAAAATGGTTTAAATATTGTCTTGAAACTCGGCTGTAACAACTGAAAGACGTTTGTACTAAAACAAATTTGAAACCACAAAGATCGAGATTGATAAAAAAATTGTAATCAGTATTTCGTGACAAAAATATTGTAAGGTTCTGGGCAAAATCAAGAGTTTAGAGATATTAGAAGCACAATTTGTAGGGTAAAAAACTTAAAATTTAATAATTTTTTACTAAAATGCAAACATTGACAAATATTAATTCATTCTACAATATATTAAATTTATAAAAAACAAATTAATTTATTAAATAACAACTAAGTAAAATGAATAAATTACAGAAATAATTTTCAACATAACCGCTCGGGATATATTTAACATTCACTAAAATCAACATTTTGTATGACGGTTTAAGAATCAATTTATCGTACTAGCTAAAATAGTATTGAAGTAATTAATATAAAAGTTGAACTAACTTCATAAACGCCAACACATATTCAATATATAAGGCAGGCTAAACTACGTTTGTATTATTGGAATCACGAAAATTGTACTTCAATATAAAAAATGGAAATACGTCCGAATAAAAAATGCGATATGTATTAAAATAAATTATTCAGTTTCAATGCTAGAGAAATATTTTTGAAGCTCGAAGAAATGAAACGACCGTTGGTATGCATTCATTGTACGTCACTCACATACCCTTCAAAGTAATACATTGTGTTTTTGTGCACACAAAGATATACTTCGACAGTATGGTGCAAACATATTTTTAAGTAACTAAACTTTTATTTGTGGGTTTTATGAAATTTTTCTGTTACCAATAATTATCATTCGCTTAATGATGACCTTGTAATATAATTATTTTAATTCGTGAAAAAAATTAGATCAGAATAACTCAAACATTGTTGAAATGCTGTTGTGTATTGTACTTTTATAATTTCAATTACGGCATTCAATTGAAGTCTAACCTAGTCATTAATGAAACTTTTACTAATATCACCTAATTGGAAACGCTACTTTCCGTTTAACGATTCACAAAAATGTTGCTCAGTAAAATCAGCACAAAAAAGAATAATTAATAAAGAAAAAATTTTTTTGAATTAAGAAATATACTTTTTCATTATCATTCGTTAACTACAATAAATTTTTTAAATCTATGAGAATTGAGTAAAAACCGGTCAATTGTCAGCATGCAGATAAGCTAGGCAAAATTATGTAAATTAAAAGTTGTTTCATAAATTCTATAAAATTCATATCCATAAAATTTCATAATTTTAATTTTTATGCTAACCAAGTACGGGGAAAAATTGTTTTAGGACCATAGTTATAACTCAATTGCCACAGAAAAAAAATTGACTTCTTTTGGAAAGTCATCTTTGACTTCGATTGAATCGACTATTTTCATATAATTAGTCATTTTAAAATTTTTGTCTTGCATTTTTTTGCAGGTTTTTAACCTAAAAATCTCAACTTTCCGTTTAAGCTCTTGCGCTATAAAATATTGCATTCGACTTGTATAATTGTATATTTTTCAACGGGTGCAGTTATGTTTTTTTTTTTTTTTAGCAAAGCGAGAGATTATAACAGCACTAGCCGTAGGCGAGTTTTGTTTAAAAACCATATCTGCAACAGTTGATAATTCCATTTTTCCCAGAAAAGCCTAAAATTAGCAGCAAAGTTGCATATTTTAGGTTAAAGTGGGAAAAAAGTATCTGCACAACCGCTGCAAAATAGTAGCTTACAATACTAGTGCCGTAATTAACATTTTTTGGCACGGCGTATTCAAGGGACTGAACGTGGCGAAGGTCCTGATAGCTGTGTTAGAAAGTGTCCTCTATGGCCCGAATGTCATACCCAATTCAATTATACTGTGCTAAATTCACATTTGTGCCCCTTATAGAAGATACAAGTCCTACTTTCTAATACCGTGGCGTAAGGTTAGAGCACGAGCCTAGCGAATGAGATGCTGATGATGTAATGCTACAAAATGTCACAAAAAACGTGCTATAAATGTGAACTTATACCATGCAGTGCTATAAAATCACGTATGATACTCAGATCAAAGAGGAAATTTCTTATGATGGCGTTGCTCAGGTCCTGAGCCACGCTTGTTGCTTATGGCCCTTTTATCGCGGACTATCATTAATTGAATGATTTTTGAATGACTAGTATAAGAATATTTTTAAAAAATCGTAATGTTGATATGAAAGTTATAGTAATTTTCGATACAAGTGCCATAAGTAACACTTTTTGGCACGGCGTAGTTTAGGGCCCGAGCGCAGCGAGGGTCCTAATAGCTGGGCCGAAAAGTGTCCCCTATGGCCCGAGTATCGAACAACATTTTATAGTACTGTGCAAAGTTCACATTTATGCCCCCTTTTCCGAGCCATGAGTCGCACTTTCTGGTAGCGCGAAGTGAGGTTAGCGCACGAGCGTATGCGAGTGTGATGCGAACGCAGCGGTGCCAGAATGTGCGACTTATGCCACCGAAAAGCGTGCCATAGATGTGAACTTATGCCACGCAGTGCTATAAAAAAATGTATGCTTTTACAATAAACCGGCAGATAGTGACAGATAATAGGTGCTGACTTATTTATGCCATTGAAAAGTCTAATAGATACATCGATAACAAGCTCAAAAAACATAATATTACGCCGTATTAGAGTGGCGATTTTTTTAATTTGTAACAAATTTTAGCCTTGTGCGCTGATTTTTTAACTTATGCCATTCTGAAAAGATAATAGTTTGGCATTGATTGAGTCTTTATCTAGCTAGGCATAAGAGCACCTAGCGTCCTTTGGTGTAAATCGATATGGTCATAATGTAAGAAAAACTCATGATTGTGTGCTGATTTTTAAACTTATGCCAATGGAAGGAATACAATTTTGGAACTCATAGAATACATAAAAAATAATGGCATAAGTGCCACTAGTAGATATAAAAATCTAGGCTCTACGAAAGTTGTACAATATTTCGGGTTAAACATCTTTCACATCATTCGTAGAGCCTAGATTTTTATATCTACTAGTGGCACTTATGCCATTATTTTTTATGTATTCTATGAGTTCCAAAATTGTATTCCTTCCACTGGCATAAGTTTAAAAATCAGCACACAATCGTGGGTTTTTCTTACATTATGACCATATCGATTTACACCGAAGGACGCTAGGTGCTCTTATGCCTAGCTAGATAAAAACTCAACCAGTGCCAAACTATCATCTTTTCATAATGGCATAAGTTAAAAAATCAGCACCCAAAGCCGAAATTTGCTATAAATCGATATGTACTTTAAAATATATCGCCACGCTAATACGGAGTAATATTATGTTTTTTTTTGAGCTTGTTATCGATGTATCTTTCAGACTTTTCAAGGGCATAAGTGAAAAAATCAGCACCTATTATCAGTCATTATCTGCCGGTCTACAAGGTTGCCAAAGCCAGGATGAAAATAAAAATCGTCAATTCTATTTTTAGAAACTAACAATGATTTTTCTAAAAGTCAACCATCGAAACACTTTAAAATTATTAAATAAGATTCTAACGCATATATGTAGATTCAGGTATATAAAAAAACAATAGCTATAGAATACCATACATTTTTTACAGTCTATCCGATTACTTTTTATTGCAGAATTTTTACAGTTTTTTCCTGATCTATGTTAGAATCATTATTTTTAACTTTCAGTTAAGTTTTTCAAAAATAAGTGCAAAATTTCACATTTTGAAAAAATTAAAAAGAAAAAAAATTGTCAAGTTTAAATGTTCAAAGTTCATCAAATGTGTTAAAAAGTAAAAATAAACTTCAAATAGAAATACAAAATTATTAAAACTCACTATAGTGTGTTTCACTATAGTGTGGAAGTGGTAACCACGCTAATCAATTTTGCATTCATAAAAAAAATTCTCGCTCTCTCTCTCTCTCTCTCTCTCTCTTTCTGCTGTCTTTTTACCCTCTAGTTTTATAGGTTTTCAAAAGCTTGTGGTATCATACCACTAAATTCGAATAAATCGTCGCGATGGAACACAATAAAAGATATCTCAATAAACTCGGAGGCAAAAGGTGCTAAGTCGTAAGATGCATGTTATAAGATTGACACTTTTTTGCTTCTGAGTTTATTGAGATACTTTTTTGCTCCGAGAAGACGAAATGTTGACAACTATTTTTTGCTAATTTTATTTACACATAAAGTAATGTTATTACCTTAATACTCTCTTTTAACTCTTTATGCTTTAAAGAAAAATGATGAAGATTTAATAAATAATTATTAGTTAAGAGAGCGAGAGAGAGAGTAAAAAACATTCAAAAAAATTTTTTCATTCCGTTTGATTAAAAAACAAATAAATATCTGTTGTTTTATGAAAAACTACTACTTCTGTTTTAGATGGTAATAATGAAAAAAGATTTATGATTAAATTTGAGATAAATATAATATTATTACTAAGAAATAATATACGGCGGAATCCGCTTATTATGACCACGTTGAGACTAAGGGTTTTGGCCATATTAAGCGGCTAGCCATTATAAGTCGGAAAAAATTTATTCAAAAATAGTTCAGAAAAATAATTTCGGTCTTTTAATCGTAGCAATTGTTACTTTTTTTACGCTTATTGAATGCAAAATTTTGGTTTGCCAAATTCTTTGATTAAGGTAGTTCCCTCAGAACCTGACCTATAAATTCGAGCATGTCTAGAAAAAATCTGAAAAAAATTCATACGCTTTCCTTGACAAATTCTAAGACTTTTTTGTTCTTTTTAAATTTTTCGTAGCGTTCATACTTATTGAGATGAAAAATCGCAAAGATTCATTGCTTGAAATTGTTTAAATTTGAATCGGTTATAGCTCTTGAAAAATAGATTTTAGAGAAAATTTGTAAGAGCACTTTTTTGTTTAAAATGACCCTAAAAACCTTAACAAGTGAGTTTCAGGTGAAAAAGTTTAAATTTTTATTTTTGCAATGTTTTTACATTAACTTTTCTCAAAAACTTTATGGTCAAGTTTTTCCAGTTTTTGAGCTATTTTTCACTACACACTGAACAATCATCTCCTAGTTTATGAAAAGATATTTTCGACACACTAGCATAGAGATCCCATGTTAAAGTAACGAACTTTGATTAATTATATTTCGGAAATGGTTTGGTTAAAGTTCCTGAAATTTCTCACACATGTGAAAAGCACTTTCAATAATATGTGGTTTATATTTCAAGACCCTTTATCGATAGTCATTTTTTTGAGGGAACTACCTTAATTGTTTTGCGTTTTGTTCCATGACAGAACCATTAACTCTTGCGTCTTAATCACGGACATTCACAAACCATTTTTTAAATATTTTTTCGACGTTTGCATCTTTTTTTCTTTTCCTTTTTATACTTCGATTTTTAATATCAATTGCAGAATGTTCTAGATGACTTCTTTCTGATAAAAATTGGCCAAGTGTTGATTGCGGGATATCATGTTCCCAGCCGCTTAATGTTAACTTAGTAATAAAAATTCACTATCGTAACGTTTGAATGAATTAAGATTTTCTTCAATTTTTAAATTTTTTCATTCATCGGTGGTGAAACATTTGCATTCAATCGGATCGGGACTGAGTCGTTTGGCCGTATTAAACGGATGGCTATATTAATCGTGGACATAATAAGCGGATTCCTCTGTACATAAGAAATCAATTTAAAACATAAAATGTTTTTCATTAATAAAGAATTGGATAAGTGATCAAAACTATTTCTTAAAGATCCGTTATATTTAAAAGTTCAGTTTGTTTATTAAATACGACCTTTAACAAAAATTTAATCAAATATCTTTCATTTAAAAAAAATGTAGTGAATGCTACTCATTCTTTTTTTCAATATGATGATTAGTAAAAGCAATACTTTATTTATCCAGTATTTATGACGGAAATAAAAGTTACAGAAATATTTTCTCCTAACTATATCGAATAATTTTATCAGACCAGATCTTTAAAATTTATAAATATTTATTTATATAAAATTGATAATAAAATTGATAAATTGATAATTAATTTTTTTATAAGATTGTAAAGTGAGAAACTCACAGTGTAAATACGAATAAAAATTAATAAGCTTTTTTGTAAAGCTGCCCTAGCCTCGAAGTAAAATAGCCGTAATCATAATAAAAATTATTACACTATATCAAATTTATATTATTGTTTTTATAATAAATAATAAATAGTAAATACATCAGAATTTTCTAAGAATTTGAATTGTCGTTAATTGACAACAAGCCTTGTTTTATTAATTAATAGCAATCAATATGATACAAAATAGACATTTTTAACCATTTTTCAGACAACATTCGATGGGACAAAATGATCAAATAATATTATAGCTTTGACATATTTTGACAGTGGCTAATTAAATTAAGTGAAAGAATGAAAAAGAATTTCATTCCCTTCATTGCACAATTTATCATTAATTTTGAAAATTAAAGAGTCTTTCTACTGCTTTCATACAAAAGCTCATAATAAATTATAAAGGCATTATTAAATGAAACCGTACCAATTAAAAAGGATTAAATCATAAACGACCATTACATTTTCTGGCACTCTAAGTACACTATCACTCTTCAACAGAACAAGATGGAAGAAAAATTTTGCACCTTGAATCATTAAGGCTGCACAAAACAGGTGTAGAAAATGGGCATACGTAAGCCAACACCTTTCCATGTCATTTTACGCTCAACAAAATTTTCATTAAAACCGTTTGAGACGTTTTTAGAAAGCCTACCGACCACATGCCACTCGAAACGTAAATTACGAGCTACCTCGACAATTTTCATTATGTTCCGCTTCCGAAATCCTTCGATCCAACTTCACTCGAAGGGTTAAATATTTACTATCTCTATATGCGATCGCTATGAAAGAAAACACGCAACACGTTTGCGTGAATAGGAATCATATGCGATCACTTATCGCATATTATATGTAAGTGTGTATTTACTGTAATGGGCATCTGTCGGATTCTCCCACTCGTCATTGTACGCGCAAATGGTTCTTTTCATACGCATTATGCACACCGATGTGTCATAAATTCAAAGGTAATCGACAAATATTTTAAAAGCTTCATTGCTACGTGAGGCCATAAGCGTGTTGGTGATCTTTCTCGATAAATCATATTAAGTCGATGAATAGAACTTTTTCTTGCACAATGAACCTACAGCCCGTACACTTTAGTTATATACTTATATGAAAATATTTTACGCTTGTAACACGTGGATAGAAAAGATAACTTCCCATTTCGACCCATCGGCATATTGCACTATCTTGCTTAGATCATCGATATGATAGTTAGTTATTGACGTAATGAGATTTGTATGGTGAAAGTAATGTAGGTAAAATATACAATTTCTATTAATACATTGAAAATAATAATTACTTTTGAAATTCATATCTTTGGACAGAAAAATATTTTTTAATTTTTGATATCTTGGTCACCGAATTTAAAAAAAATGTTAACAATGTATATCTTCTTTTACAAATTGAGTTGAGAATTTGCCGAGCAACCAGCTAACTTAACAGTAATTTTTTTTTCGATAAAAGTAGCCAACTTACAGCATTCTTAATTATCAAAATTAATATTTACAACGATTGTCAATAATAGCGTAAGAACATTTTATGAAAATAGTGACGATTCAAACAATTGCAATTTAAAAAAAACTATTACATAAATTTGTTGAAAATAATTTAATCAAGCAACTCCGTCAGTGCTGTCAAAGTGAAAGCTTCTAACCATACCCTGTAAGCCAAAGTCACAGTAAAATTTTTAATAAACCAACGAAGAGTAAGAAACCGCGCGGGATTTCATTGTTTGCTGCACCCTTAATATGTGTATCATTTAGTAGGTACCTCGAAGTAAAGATATTGCAAGCGCCTTAATGGCTTCTTTCTACTTTCATCTTTCATTATGAATATTTTCCATTTTAAGAATTGTTTTTCGCGGTAAAATTGTTAAATTAATAAAAAAATGTTTTGTAATTTTACTTTTCTTTGAATCTTTAAGTTATGATTCGGCAATGAAAGCCAATAATTCAAATTTAAAATTAAATCTAAAAAATGATTGAAAATGAATAATGGTATTGAAAGATTTTAACAATAAGATTTTATTTTCATCCTTTTTTTTCTGGGACTATCGGCCTCATCAGAAAAACTAAAAAACAAAGTATGCGTTTTACAAATGATCTTATTTGAAATATACACTTTTGATGGTGAAAATTATATCGATTAAAAATAGACATAAATTGTAATTAATGATTGTTGGTAAAATATCACAATACTTGTCTTAATTAATTATTGTTTTCAACATAAGAAAATATACAAGTAGACCCCACGAAGATGTCATATTATAGATGTTTGCTTGTGGATTAGCGTATTACATGGGCATGATCGGAGAATTCTGTAATGTAAATTAAGAATTTCGAATACCTCAACGGCACGCATTATTTTCCTGATCAATAATAACTGTTCTATGGTACTTGTTGTTCTAAAGAAAATTTAACCTCCATTTTAAGCTGTGTAACTGGCTCAATTTTTAAACTTACATGAAGGGGGCCGTACTTTTCAAGCTATTCTACGTACCTGATACGTACGGGCACGCTTTAGTGCGACGCAGCGTTTACTTTCTCGTAAGTGAGGGCCAATGGTAAGTGGCCACAGAAGTTGCATTTTTGAGAAATCCTTTTTTTTTCCTTGTAATGTACAATTCTCGGTGGTTAAAATTTTACGAAGGAGCTACTTCGTAGAAAGCTTGCGACTTAGTTGATATTTGAGATGGCTGATTTTAAAGTGGCGAAAAGAAGTTATTTTATTTTGTCGTGTATGTTTAGAAATACGAATTTGGTGCTATTAATTTATATAAATTATCAATTAACTTATCTTTCATACATTATCATCAACAATATGTTAAGACTTGAAGCATTTCTACTACGGCCTCGAGTTTTGCAAAATCAATTTCCTTTGCACCCATTGATGGGCGCAGTGATGAATGCATAAATTCATAACTTAATATATTCATAAATATGTAAATTTTTCGCTGATGCCTTTTTATTCAACTAGAAGCCGTTTCTTTGTTATAGCGTACAATAGAAAACACTTGAAATCTTTACTGAATGCTTCAATTTTATATTTGATGATTATTTAAAATGCTAAGTATAAAATCAAAAGTTTTTTTTTTCCAAGTTATAGTTTATTCTCGCAACGTAATTTTGTTTTGTAAATTATACTCCAAATGACTTATTCTACGTAAAGTTTTTATGAACTCGCATCCGAACAATTTTTTGTCGAGATGCTTAATGAAGTATACTCAAATTATATTTACATATGCAAAAAAAACAGTTTTTTTGCAGTGAGTGAAACGGTTTGGAACACATGTATATTTTAAAATGACCGCAACGACTTGAAATTAGTAAATTAAATCGCATTCGTTAGGAGTATTTCAAAATAAATCATTTTGCTTTTTTTAATTAATTTTAATTCCAGACGCGATCATGCTAGTATCAAAATATTAAATTAATTATTTCTCTTACATTTTCAATATTTTTTCCGAAAATAAAAAATTTATACTTTTCTAAAGTTTTTAATTTAATGAAACTTTCAATTTAATTTCAGAAAAAAACAACATATTTTAATATCTTACCTCGAAATTCGAGATTAAGGATCAGTTTCGATTCAAAAAACGTTGCCAAAGATGAATGATGAGCGGAAAAAGTATTGCAATACAGACTACAAAACTCACACTTTGGTATAAAAAAGGCAATTTTTTATGTCCAATCAAAATATTGTCCTTTTAACTAAACCTTTTGGTTACAATAACAGAAAGCTTATAATACAGTATATTTAAGTTAGTTTTATGTCACTGTAGTTTGAGTTCATGTGATAAAATATTTTTTTGTGCGCATTACAATTTTTCTTTCCGTATGGAAATTAAAATGTTGTAAATTTTGTCAAATGAAGAAAAATCAATGGAGCCATTATTGTAGAGTTCAAAAAAAATAGAGTAAATATCTCGTTCACACTCACAAATAGATGCAACATATACAGAAAAAAAGTGAGATATGAATCGATGACAAAACCCTCGAAAAGAAAATAAGGCAGCTCGCATTTTGCGATTTGATGTACCCGGGCGAATAGCTTTTCTGTCTGGGCTGTATTATAGTTAACGAGGTATACAATTTTAGCGCGGAAACATGGCGCGTGTTGCCGCTGCCACTGCTGCTATTGCTGATGCAGAGGGAGCAAAAATGAGAGGCAGCGAGAGGGAGAGAGATTCGCTGCCACCCTGCGCCAGTCACGGTAAGCGAAGTGTGGTACGGTACTAGTCGGAGTATCGTTATCATTTAATTTTGCTCTTTCGTCTTGAGCTCGTGTGAGTGGGAGTGTATATGGTGGTTTGCGTTAACGTTCATGTTGAGAGGGAGTACAAGTGAGGTGTACACCACGAATGATTCATGAATAAAGATTTTTCGGAATCATCGTATGTGTGCACTCGCTACTCCAACTTATGAATAAGGGTAAATGTTTTTATACTAGCTTCCTTTGGAAGCAAAAAAATTTGTATATTTTAAATTTATAACCCATTATGAGGCATCTAAATTTTTTTCTTAGTCAGCAATAAGACGAATCAATACTAATTTTTTTGATTACTACAAGATAAAAAATGGAGCCAATTCTTTGGCAAAGAGAACATCCATTATTGATGAATTAGTAATAAATCTTTAATTGAAACTGATAAAAAGAAGGTGTGCAGAGGGTACATTGCATTCTGGGTACATCCCTAATGATGATTCGAACTCCGCCAGAAGACTGAGAAGGCTGATATTCAGATATTTGTTGAAAATAATTCTAGTTTATATAAATGTAAACGAAATTGGTACATATTTTAATGCCTGGTTCAAAATCTTTTTTTCGAGCTTATCACAAAGCTTTTTCTACGAGGAAGCAAAAGAGTAGTTAGATATACTACATAAAAATTAACCTTAATCAGTTGAAAATAATTTTGAGACAATAATCTTTAGTTTAAAGTAATCATTGAACTCAATATATTTTTTTTAATTTCATAATAAACTATCTTATATACAGTTTTACACATGTAATAAAAACTATAAATAAAATTAAAATTGATTAATTATTAGCTAATGTCGATGTTATCCAATCAAGGTATGGTTTGACTTTTACATTCACAGAAGGTGCTCCTTCGACGCCGCAAGGATCGCTCCACCAAGAAGCCAATCCAACAAGCTCGAAAGTTTTGTTTTTTCTCATTCTCATTACTGGATTTCCACCATCTTTCTGTTGAATGTAATTTATTTATAAGATTAATTGGCAGTTCACTCTTGCTTCTATTTTTTTTTTAAATTTAGAAAAAGCTCGAACTTACTTTACAAGTTGTCACACCATCTAATCCTTTGGTACAAAAATCATTAGGATGTAATGATGGATTTTGATAAACAACTGCAAGAAGATCCATGCATGAATCATCATCAATAATTGTCATCGTTGTTTTGTATAGTTCTTGCGATGCACCATTTCCCACTGGGTCTACCCCACCCCAACCAGAAATGGTAACATTTTCGCCGACTATAAGATGTTCACCAGATATTTCGATTGGCTGAACTTGAGAATTGAACCCTAAAGGCTCTTTAAGTTTTATCAAAGCAATATCGTGATTCTTTTTGCTGAAAATAAAAGTCTCATTTAGATCGAATTTAAAAAAATCAAATCTTTTTCGTGGGCATATAATAAAATCGATGAGTTATGTAAATTAATGATACTGATAAGGCTACAAGAAATAAAATGTGTCATATGTTGCTTATATCAGTTGCATTTGTTTTATGTGTTATGCGTTAAATGTAAAATTCCTTTTTTTAGATATGAACACTCTTATTTAAAGTTCTATCAATATTTGTACAAATTTGAATCAAAGTGGCTTTATACATTATACATAGTTTAAAATGAACATTTCAATTAATGAATACCTTATTAACATTATTTTTTATTTATTGACAAGAAAATAGGTTCAACTTTGCATTGCCAAAAAATATTTTATTAATAATAAAACTAAAGACATAAAAGAAAAATAGAATTATGATTATTTCTATCATTTAACTAGGGTAATAATCATATATTTGCTCGATATTGTGCAACCAAAGTTGTTACTAATAATTGTTGTACATCGAATTGTCAAAAATAGGAAACATGGAAAATGTTTGATTCTTTTGATTCTCATTTGAATAAAACCATAATAGATTAAAATATATAATATATTTACGTCTTTAAAAATCACCAAATCGTATAAGAAAAAGGCATTGCTTTCACAATGTTATCAGCCTTTTTGATAAATAGCATGAAATCTTGCCTCGTGGATTGAGACTATTTTTACGCTAAGATTATTTTTTGCATCGATAACTGTTTTTATTTATTGTTGTAAAATTTTAAACAATACTTTACCTGTTTTGATCTGCGTAAAGAAATATTGTTTCGACCGAAGCCACGTAGCTACTTTTCGTGTTATCGAGACCGAGTTGCCCCGCTTTAACAAAAAGACCTTCTGAAAAATCGGCTGTACAATGAGCAGCTGTCAAAATCCAATACTCGTTCAAAATATTTCCACTACAAACATGTTTAGCTTCGAATCCAGGATCTTTAAATATTGCTACTAAATGAGGAAATTCATGGTCTACGACTTTTTCTCCAAGATTGATACCTTGGGCAGTGACTAAAAAAGTTAAACATTTCATATTGAGCGATTATGATATTCATCTGACTGATTTTATAAATATAGTTAATGAATGTATATCAATGTATTATTTTTTATTTTTAAATAATTACAAAAACCAAATTAAATATAAAAATTTTCAAACGCGATTTTCGAGATTCCAATAAAAAAATTTGTTTGATGAGCTACATACATAATCAGAAAAAAAATGAAGAAATTCATATATTTTTTTCGACAAATGACAATCTCACAAAATGCGTTTAAAAATGTAAATAATTAGTAAATGACACTAAGAATAGATGAATTGATACTTGAAATGAGAAAATTAAGATACAGTAAAATGTTCAGCTCAATAGTATTTCTTTCAATTTAAATGTACACTTGCCCATGAAAAATGTCACTACGAAGCACTGAATGATGGATTGTTCCATTTTTATGCTTAGTTTGAAAACTAATGATAAAATGATGTACAACAATACTGTCTTATATATCTGCCAAAATCCAATACCGATATCTTGATAGTGCTCTTATCGAGCGATTATTTTTGGCCTGAGTTGAGCATGGCACCTAATGTGCAAAAATGATTAAATCACGTTTTAATCAAGCCACAAATATTTATATTTGTATTCGTACATCAATTAATGTCCCAAATTTAAAGTCTATAATCACTGAAAGAAGTTGAGCATTATTTTTAAAAATGTTGAGTAAAATTACGTTACAAAAATGTATTCGTATATGAAAATCTACTTAAACAAACATTATATGTGCCAAGAAGCTTAACATGTATGACGTAAATATAAAAATTGCAAAAAAATTTTTACTCGAAATTAAGTATTCAGAATAGTTTATTAGCTAGATAAAATTTGTATACAGCTATACATGAGGCAGTACTTTGAAAATTACCGACGGTACAGCTGCTGCCATCTTTCAGAAATTAAAGTAAGTAAAACGCTGATTGCATTTTACACATACCTATAGCATTGATTATGCTTTGATAATAAATATCATGAGCCAATAATTATTCTAAAAAATTTAATCAGGCTTATGTAGTTTATGTAATGTTTTTAACACTAAATATATTTTAATATTTACGGTCTATGTAATGTAGTTAACATTATTTAAGATAAAAATATGATAAATTTATATGTCAATATAAATAAAACAGCGATAAAGGCGGTGCCAAAGTCAAATTTATTAAAACAGACGGTGGACGAGAGTGCGTAATCACACACTACCTCGTCACCTAGTCGACGTTTCGCCGACCACTTTGTCGGCCTCTTTAGTCCTGAAGAGGCCGACAAAGTGGTCGGCGAAACGTCGACTAGGTGACGAGGTAGTGTGTGATTACGCACTCTCGTCCACCGTCTGTTTTAATAAATTTGACTTTGGCACCGCCTTTATCGCTGTTTTATTTATATTGACATTTACCAAAAAGGCGCTACAATTTTATCATGATAAATTTATAATTAATAAATGCTTCCTGATATACAATTTTGTTGCAACGACATTTTTAATAGAAATTTTACATTATTCTCAAAATTGAAACGAATTAATTTAAAATCAACCAAGGAACTCAAGTAGCCAATTTTTCAAATAAACTGTATTTTCAACACCTTCGAAGTTCAATATTTCAAATCAAATAAAAATGTTTATATTAATCTGAACAGTGTATTTATGTAGAAAGAAAATAATACAATATACAAGCTTGAGAGAAAAGAAGCAACAGTATAGTGGCGCTTTGCCCTGATGAAGTTATGACAACGTCGAGTGGCTAAGCAGAGAAGCTGTTTTATGTATACATATGTATTCAGAGGTGCGGATTAAAGAACAGACGATCAGTTAGAAGCGATGACTTGTGATTTCGAACAGCCCCGTGAATGCTTATAGTTTCTCTCGAATCTAAAGCACGACACGTTCCATACGTGCATTTTTTTAGCCTCCACGACAACGCGCACCAAGCGGGCCATGGGTGGTCTTTCAATGAGAAAAGAGTTTTCATTTGCAATGGACATGATAATTGCATACTTGAATATTCTCGTCTGGTTATAAAAGAAAAGAATTGACAAAACTTGCAATACTGTTGTTGCAGCATTGCCTGCCACTTTCGTCGAAATATGAACTTGTTGTTACCCAGTGCGTTTAGTAAATTATGAGTAAATGATTGCTTGTCGTATTATTAGCGATGAATACCGAAGAAATAATCGGAAATCGGTTAATGGTTGATTTTGAATGTATACAACGCATAATTAAAGTAATCATTTTAATAAATGACAGGAACTGATCACTAAACGTCAACCGAGACATCAAATTATAACTAACTTAAATATTACATTCTTCTGACTTGTTTTCCCAGGCAAAATAGCAACAGATGTATTAATGATCATGTTTCGTTCCCGCCACCTGAAGTGGAATTTAAAATAATTACTAATTGAATCTGAAATATCAAATTTGCCCACGCTTTCTATTATTATGAAGTATTTACATCTACGTGAGTTGATAAAAATAACGTCAAGTTTCGCGTGAAATCATTTCTTGTTGTTTAAAGTATCTGTAAAGATAAAACGAAAATAGTAATCAATTGTGATTTGCTATGATTGGAAGATCATAGCGATGATCTTTATGATAATTGAAAGTGTAAACATCGTTAAAAATATTGTATATTAATTGAATAAGCTCAACGTTCACAAAACATTTCATTATGACTAATTCAAGTTTTTAAAATCAATTTTTTTCATTTACTTGAGTTATGCGTTATACATATGATTTACCAAACATAGCTACTGAATAGTTCGGTTAATTTATTTCTTATTATTAAAATTATGTCAGGTATAATTCCTACTCTCATTTTGTCCGAGAGTATTGATATACGTTAAAACTAGGTAGCTTATTTAATTTAGTCTCTAAATAAACACTTTTCATTCATGAATTTCTTCGATTATATTTGACGAGTCACACTTTATAATTTACTTACTGAAAGAATAACAGTCAGAGTTCTTCCCACTCATGAGAAAATAGCTGTATTGCCATTTTAAGTGTGCTTTCTCATCTCAGCTCAATCGGCAAACATTTCAAAAAACTATGGCCAATTGTTTTGTCGTGGGATTTGAATACTGTAGAAATGTCTCGCTGAACGAAATTGCGCGGATATAAAGAATTATATGGTAAGATTAAAAAGTAAATTTATAAGTGCATCATTTTATGAAATCATTCATATAAATATATGTTCCACGACTACATTATTGCTTATTCTCATCTAAATTTTATAATCCTTGGCAATCTATAGATCGAATAACTGCAACAGTCATGAAGTTTTTAGAACGGGGTTTTGAATTTCTTTCGATTTCTAAGAAACTTCTTACTTGATTTTTATGCTTCCGGGCTCGATGCAGCCCTTTGTTTTCTTTAAGTTTACTTCATAGTCGCGTCAAAAAGTATTCATAGTTTCTAACAAGTTCTTTGTTGAAATTGTCCAATCGTGAAGAAAATCAAGAAAATTGCAAAATGTATCTGTTTAACATTATAGATGTAATTTCTTATTATTCCTTTTCAAAATGAACTAATTTTTTATCAAAATCTTCTATATTGTCACGGGGAACCGTTATTATTATTTACGTTATTATTCACCCTCTCCTATCCCCCACGTAACAATATAAATAGCTATTGATATAAAAACTTACTAGATAGCTGGAAATGAGTTCGAATTTTAAAAAAATAGCTTGAAGTAAGGATTTCTAAAAATATTTTTCGACTCTTTATTGATGTAAATTTTAAGCAAAAAGCAAAAGTTTATTGATATATAGACATATGACAATTTTTTTCTACACTACTAATTTGAATTGTAGAGTAAATTAAATCTCAATAAGCTTTCATCGCATCGCAATTTGTATAGACAAATTTAAATTTTAGTTTCAAATCATAGGTCAATATATAGGTTTTTCTTCATATATGTCGCATAAATGCGATGAAATGATGAAAAACAAATGAATTAAGCTCCAACTATCTTTAGTCACACTATTTCAATGTTTATAAGCGTTTGTGGTCATCATAATTTCTGAGCACGTACAATTTTTGAAATATGATATATTTTTTTACAAGTTACTTTTAAGTGGATTTTTTTACTTTAACTGATGCGATTTTTTTATTTGAATTTAATTAAAAGTTACTCAACTTGTAGGAAGCCATTTTAGGTGACTTTCCTAAAGGCCCCTTGGTTTTTTTTCATTTGTTGTAAGCTATTTTATTCGTAAAAAAAATAAAGAAAAATAAAATAAAAGAAAGAGAAGGTTAATAAGAAAAACAGAAGAATTTATGCTAGTGTTAAAAATGACTCGAAATCGATTTGACCAACCTTATTATTCGCAGGTGCAGTTATTTTACTAACAAGCTTTATTTAAATTTGACGATCAAGTTTGTTAGAGTATCCGTTTTCAAACATTTCGTTAGTTAATAGTCATGCATGTACTGTGCGTACGTAATTAAGTCGAATCAATTTAATTGAATAACATTTCTATTCCTATATACAAAAAATAACGAACATCTTAATTTTTCATTAAAAAATATTTTTAATATTTACTCTAGAACTATTCAATTAGATTAATTGATATTTATTTTTCAAAACTGAGATTTAATGAAAAGCCAAGAGTGAATAGTATTTCGAAAAAATTGATTTTTCATAAAATGTCCAGTTAAAATTGAAGGTACACTAGCACGTTCTATGCTCAAAATGTATCAAATTTATTATATGGAAAAAATAAATAAATAAAAAACTTTTCAGAAACTCGATAATTTTGACATTATTATTTTCGTTAATTATAAATAATTATTCGTTCGTTTTAATATTAAAAATGCCAAATTCAAGAGTTTCAAAGTGCATTATATTATTTATTGTCAATTGTTAGAAAAACTATTAATTAATATAAAATTTTTAACAATTTATCTCTTAATGAAATCCTAGTATAATAAAGATCGAGTTAAAAGTCATCGTGACGTTGAATTAAGACATTGAATTATGCAGCTCTACGTTCCACCAAGCAACGAAAATTATCATCTTTCGTAAGACAACAAAATTCATAAGGACAATGAGATGGGACCAGGGGAGTGAAAGAGAAAGCAGAAAAGAAACCGATGCCCATCATCAGACATAAATAACAAGGATAAAAACAACAGCGAACGCGTGCCAGTGCACGCGAAGGATGCAGGAGAAGGGAATCATTACTCAAATCCGAAAGAGAGAGAAATCCCGAGCTCCGGCTCTTTTTGAAAATTACCCCTGCTTATGCAGCGCACGATCTTGTCGACGGGGAAGCTGGCTCGTTTAGTACCTCCACAGCCAACCCCGCTGGATTCCCCGCTGCTGCCGTTACTTCCACAAAATTGGTGGTATAGACCCGCACTGGTGTGAGCGAGAGAGAGAGAGAGAGAGAGAGAAACGGAGAGACGGAAAGCGAGAGGAAGCGGTAAGGGTTAGTTTTACTTGAGAGTGCCGGGTGGGAGGCCAAGTTATAAATCGATTTACCTTTTGGCCAATGAACGGCGCAAGTAGCGCTGCAGGATTGGCCAGCCACCCCTACCGGGGCCACTCCCATAATACCTTACGGTAATAAGAAGAAAGTATATGAATACATGTACCCGTGTATGTATCTATACGAAGCAGCAGTGCCTAGCCAACATGTGTATAGGTGCCGTTACTCGCAAAATCTCACCTCTTGTATGGATACGTTGGAAGATTCGTGCCTTGCTCAGCAGATAGCATTTATGAATATTGTATAATCGAATCATTATAAGGGGAAACGATGCTGCTCATTATGTTAAGTCATGCCTGCTAATATATGTGACTATGAGGTTGTCAGATGCCTCTCTTGTTCCTTTTCATATTCTCAGAGACCTTAAGTCCATCGAGGATATTGATTGTTCAAATATATTGACTTTATTAGGGATGAAATTAATTGTACACATTTCAATATGTAAATAAGTATGTAAATGTAAGTTAAAGCAGTTCGAAAATAATGGTATTGGCTTAATTAAATTCTTCAGTAAACTATGCAGAAACTAACTACGCAGAAAGTGAAAAAAATCATCACACTGGTCTTATAATGCTACTTAGTAATATGAATTTTTCTTTCAGTCAAAATAAAAATTTATCGGTGGTTTCAAAAGTTAGAAAAAAGTTATTCAAAATATTTTCGAAGCCACTAGCTGTTTTTATTTATTCATTTAAAGGCGTGCTCGAGTGTATCAATGTGTTAATACTTGGTTTCTCGCTCGTTTAAAATAACCTTTATGTTTTAACGAAGTTATTGGCAATCAATTGGACACGATAAGCCATAATCCTCGTTGTCCAAGATGAGCTTGTAATTTGCACTTAGGTCCACCGAGAAGCTCTTACTCATATAGGCGTGCGTGTGGGTAAGTTTACGCATACAACATTCCACAAAGCCACACATCCATCAATGGCTCAAAAATCAAAGAGCTCAGTAAGGAACGGCAATAGTACCGGTAGTAGGAGAAGGAGAAGGCGAAAAGCTCAGGAGAGGGAAGTATGACAGGCGTGTCAGCAAGTAACCCCACCCTCCGTTGTTGCCCCCACCTCTGTCGCGAAGATCCCCTAGCTAGTCCAGTAGCCCCTCTCTCGCCTCAGTAGAAAGTAGCCAATGGTGCGCTCGAGGCGCGAGGGGTAGCACTTGAGGGGCGCGGCTGGAGGGGTAGGCGTCCCCCACCCATCGTCAAGGTAGACGAGACAACGCCTTTTTTCATCGCTCGTTTCTCTTATTCCGCGGCCCACGCGAGGGAGTATGTGCGGGTGCGCGCGCCGATCGCTATCATCGGCGCCCATCTAGCGTGCTGCCGCTTCTGCTGCCGCTGCAGCGTGTTGTGTACTGCTGGGGCTACCCCGTGCGAGCGAGCAAGCGACTGTCGTCAGTTGCACACGGCCGCGACCGCGACACGGACGCAGCAGCACCCCTTGCGCACGAATCGCGTACGAGTCGTCGTCGTCGTTGTCGTCGCTGCACATTTACAAATATATTTACAAACACTGACTGACTGCAGCGCTGCGCTCGCATATGTGTACATGCACATGCTCGCCCGTCCGTTGGCTCGTTACTTGGATACTTTGCTCACGGTGGTGACTCACGTGGCCGTGGCTGTGTGCGTGCCTTTTCAGCTTCGCATCACGCGTGCAGTTTTGACATTTACACCGATCCGCGAGCTCCAGCTCGCCAGTTCTCAGTTTAACTTTGCGATCTTTTGAATTTTTCCAAGTGATTTGTTGTGGTGATGATTTTTGTGATGTTCATTGACAACGATAATAATTAAGGATAGCTCAAGAGATTTTATGCTCTACGAAATCGTGTACACAACGAGTGAAAAAACGAACTGACTGTGTTATTGACAAATATACGGCCAAAGAACGCATTTGGACGAGTGCCTACCCAATATCCAACGGAGCATAATAGAATTCCTAGAAGTGAGAAACGCAAGACTAAAGGGTTGCATTGGTCGCTCATTCGTTCATGACTTGACAACCTCTGATGACATACCCTTCAAAATTTTGTTCCGCATCAATTGCACACCGTTTGCTGTTTTGTTCATACTCTCTGCTTTTAGTTCTTAGAAGTGAAATTGTTACCCTATGATCGACTTTTCGGGGTACAAAAACTTACCAAAAAGTCAACCTGCAAGACTCCCCGTGGAGAAGTAACAAAGGCATCTAAAATTAGAAGTAGGTACTGAAATGTAACCCCGCAAATACGAAGAATGTTGAAGTTTTGTCGTTAAACAACGCCTACCATTCACGGATAAATAAATCCAAAAGATAATTTACTTACCACTATACTTATACTCATACCCCATTAAGAATTAGAATCAACGATTGTAAAAGTTGCCTGGTATCGATATTAAACTTAATTATTGTTGAATTATAAAATAAAATCGACGCGACAATTTTAAAGCGGCAACAGCAAGTTGAATAAGTAAACAGATCTTATCCGACGGCTGCTGCTCAATTGACGCATCAATTTGACGTTTGTATTATATACATACTCTACTGTAGGCACTTTCGTTGTGCTAAACTTAACTTTCGAACTACCCAGGACTCACATGTTCGAGCATTTTTTATTTTCTATTTAAAAGCTAAACGAAGCCTCAAGCTCATTTTCACTTGAGCAAAACGCAGCTGCAACAACGAAGAATAACTAGATACTGCGTGCCGAGTTCGAGCTCTGCGCTCGAGCTAACGTAATCCAAAATTTCACCAAAACTGTTGGACGAGATAGATCCCAAAACGACCATCCTGAATCAAAGCGTGCTGGACGTGGTGGACTTAAGCCACGGCAGCGGAGGATGCAGCAGCAGGCCCGCTGAGGCGGCCGCGCGCGCCACCAACGTCGTACAGCTCGCGCAACACCACCAGGCGCGGCTTACGAACGCGAAGATGCCGCAGCGCTCGCCCTTTGCCATCCAGGAATTGCTGGGCCTCAACGGTGCCGGAAATCCCATCGCCAGCACCAATAACAACAACAACAACAACACCAGCAACAACAACAATAACAACAACAATGACAGGGGCTCGCCGCAAAGCTCGCCGCCGGCCGGGGTGTCTGCCGTGTCGTACGCGCCGACGGCACCGCATCACCACAAGCTCTGGGACTACATGGCGCCGCTGACGAATCACCTGGGCAACTTGAGCAACCTCACCGCCTCGAGGATGGCCTACCTCAATGCCCAGGCTGCCGTGGCCGCGGCTTTTCTGCCGCCACCTCATCATACGCACCCGGCGCATCATGCCGCCGCGGCTGCGGCTCATCACCAGGCGGTGCACCAGGCGGCTGCTGCAGGCCAATTGAGTGCGCAAAGCCCTGGAGCTCTGGGGGTGCACCAAGCGGCAGCGGCCCATGCCCAGCACATGATGTCGACAGCCGGGGTTGGACCTAATCATCATCAGGGCAGTCCTACGCAACATGGATCGCCTCATGGTAAGCTCAGCCAAAAATTTATAAGGTTATAAGAATTATAATATTGACGCTTTATCAAATATTTTTAAATTGACTGATAAAAATGATAATTTATATATATATATATATTTTTTTTTTTAAATAAATATAAGTTTAAATAACTTGAGAAATTATCTTAGAAAAATTTATATAGACGTCCATTTAACAAACTATTCATTGAATAATTCAATTCTATTGAATTTATTATGAAATTATAAAAATTTATAACATATAATTCGTTGAGAAACTATTTCATTGTTGTAATTACATTGATACTCGTAGTTTTAAGTTTTGAGGAGTCCTTATTTATTATCATGATAATGCTATAGTTCGCACACTTACTGTCAAGAGGGCAGCACTTAAAAATTCTTAGCAGCTCGGAACAGGATGTATGGATTTCATACTTCAAATTTACTTCTAATATTCTTCACATTGTTATAGTTTATGGAATTTTTACTTTTTGAATTGCATAAAATAATGCTTGAAAAATAACTAAACTATGATTGTACAATTGAACATGAAAAATATATATTAAAATATTAAATCATATTAGAATAATCAAAAATAATTTATAGATTAAACTATCAAAGAAGAAAAAAAAATTATGCAAAGCTAGAAGAAAATGAAATAAGTTGAGTTTCTCATGAAATTCAAAAATTTGAAAACAGTTATATTCAATAAACTTAGCACTTCTCGGAGCTATTGATTTTTTCATAGAAGCAAACTTGGAAATTCATTTAACAGTTGATCGAGTCTAGCTTTTCACAACGTAGACATTATAAAAGACCTTGGCGTTGATGGCTAATGAGGCAAGGACGATGTACTAATAAGACGTCAACACCGGCATTTTCGAGGGAGTAAATTAATCGACGTATCGAGAGCTAGCGTATACACGCTATATATGATATAACGTAACGAGCACTTAGCAAGGCAGCAGTAGCAGCAGTAGCAGCAGCAGCGCTTACAGCTCGCTCGGGTGCGCGGAGAGCCACTCAAGATCGAGTTACCGAAAATCGATCTACACCTTTGTGTATGTATGTGTGTGTATACCTCGGGCACATAGTAGCGCGCACACCAAAGAAGTTATATTTTTCAGAGTAGATTCTATAGTGGGTATATAACGTGTAAAGTAGACTTTTTTCAAAAGAAATACTTCAAGTATTATAGAGCGAAAGAGGAAAGTTCGCTCAAAGAGGCTACTCTCTGTGGTCGCGAGTATTTTCGCAGCTTTTTTCCATCTGAACTTGTTGGTCATTTTGAGCATCTCCTTTTTCCCAGAGCAATTGCAGTGCACAATTTTCTATGAATACTCAATGTATTGATTACTGGGTAAAAGAATTGAAAATAAAAACTCTCGGGTAATCCATTAGAATGCGTAAATTTAATTGAAAAAAGCTCAATATTTATCAGAAAATTTCTCGTTCTCAATAAGCGCTTCACCAAGGCTACGGTGCAGATATAATAGCTGGCTGAGGAGGTTCTTCGGCTTATATATCGACAAATGGATTAATTAAGCAAGCGCATCGATTATCTGTGCATATATATGCTGCATTTGGCACAGCCTCGCGGCAAATTTCTCCGACTCTCTGGAAAATTGACTGCAGGATGCAGAGCTCTCAGGGTTCGCTAATAATCATGATACTATGCCCCCGTCGTTATATATTCGTAATAATGCTAATGAGATATCGTGTACCTATGAGAAGCATCGATAGATTGGAGATTTCCATCGCTCCTCCTCCCCCCACCATCTTCCATTTTCCCATTATAGATCTCTCCGTCTTGAGGAAACGGTTCACGTTCCGTTGGCGTAAGCGAAATCGAGATTGAGAGGGAGAAAGAGACAGATAATTCGATATTATAGAGCCAAGCCTGTATTATACAGTGCAATTCGATTTCCGTCAACGCGGCTTGTTCGACGACGACTTTATATTTTCATTATCGAAGGAAAAAAGTTACGAGGTAATTGTCTCCTCGCTTTATTCATTGTATTTTTTTTCCACTTTTTCTTCTTCTTAAGAGAAGTGCATTAAAATAAAAAACAGAGGAATAAGAAAAGAGGCTTTAGACTTGTTGAAAAGTTGGCTGGCTCTTCGTGAAGAGCACAAATTGCTTATTTTTCGTCCTATGCTTTCAAATTCATATAATTATATAATTAGTGGTATAATGAGCCAAGTGTCAACGAAATACAATCACAATGGGGATACAGATCTTTGCAGCTCATGCACGCACCCACATGCACACGCATCTATAGTTATATCCAAGACAGGGATGCTTTTTGTTTCACGCGCACCCAGCAGCAATCCGCTGTAGTTTTATCTCCTTCTTTCTCTTTCGCTCTCTTTTTTTGCCTTCTTTCTTAGCTGTATCTTGACTAACCCCGTTATATGCGCGCGAGCGTTACATTGTTTTCGAGTACGATGAAAATTGCCCTTTTTTCTCGAATAAGAAATCTTAGTCACCCACATTAATGCAACGTACATTTTAAAGTACAGATAAAAGCAGATCAGATATCGCTATGTTCCGTGAATAAATCAAAATTCTCATCCAAAACTTAAACGGTACGATTATATAGAACTTTGTTTTCGTAGCTCACATAAATTCAATATCTACTTGGGCAGAATAATACATGGCGACTGCAACTCCGACGTCGTTATTGCTGCTGTTGTTCTTTTTTATTTTTTCACGAAATTGTCACGAGCAATGATCAACATGTTAGACAAACGTAACGAGAGACGACGCGCCAGTTGCCAGTTTACAAGAGAGAAAGAGAGGACCTTAATCTGAAAGGACGAGATCGGTGGCTCGCGCGCTCACCCTGCAGACAGAGACGAGCTCGAAACAGCTCGGTTAACGCGCTGTACCTGGCGCGTACACGCACAAGTATATAGTCATTCGCATGTATATCCGCGCGAGCAACGAGAAGAAGAAAAAAAATCTCCCTGCAATCCTCATCATCAGTATAGAGAAAAGGAAGAAGACGGAGACGAAACGCGAATTTATACGTGCTTGCGCTCTGTACACATTTACGAGGCAATACGTGGAGGGAAGCGAAAAATTCGTGGCACGCGGTCGCTATAAATTCATGCTCTCTGTGGGCAGTGTCGTATTACTTGCTCGCTCGCTTCTCGGGGCTCTGGGCCCCCGAGTAACTCAATGTGGCGCGCGGGGCACAATAGGTCCCCGGCAACGCATTCAAACGTCACACCTCGCCACCTCGAGCCACTTCGCCTCGCGCACGTATTCCTATTTTACTCTCATCGTATTGCACCCAGGTTACTGCGAATGATTGCGTTTGCCCTGCTGTTATTGTTATTATTCCTATTACTCGTTTGTCTTTGGAGGCTTCGTCTGTAGGTATAAAAAAGTGGAGAGGGTAGTGCGTGTATATAGAGTACAGGGGAGAGGGAGATCCGAGATTCGAGGGCCCACGAAGTGAATTCGGCGAAAACGACATAATTAGATCGATCCGGGCAGTCATCGAGAGTGCATGTATACATACCTCGTACGTATATTTGTATATACCCACGTATAAGTGAATGGAGCCGGGATTAAATGTGTACGTGTGCAAAACATACACATTTGTACATACGTGTAATTCTGTGTGGGTGTGCGCGTGTGGTGGTGCGAGCCTCATTCAGATGTCCCTCAAATGCGGCAGTGCAAGTGGCGGCGAGGGTGGCCGATCGAAGCTATTAAACATTCATACACGCACAAGCGCGCGACAGAGAGAGATTATTATCGGATCGAGAGCGCCGCGTGGCTCGCGTCGCGTCGGCTCCGAACGCACGAGTCTATTGGGAATTTAGCATGGATGCGTACAATGCAACGGACGATGGACCGAGCGATACTACTGTACCTTCGTACTTTACTCGTCAAGGCGAACATCATTCAATTATTTCGATTTTGATGATAATAAATCGTACGATTGCTTAGAAACTCAAACTTATGATGCCTAAATACGCTCGTAGCGTAAATACGAAGATCTTGGCAGAAAATATGGCACAAGTACTCTAGATTTGCAGACATAAATGCGAGGGCAGACACGCTGCAAGTAGGTCATCAAAACGTCTTCTTGAAAGCCAATTGTGCTGCTCGGCACTGGGGACTTGGTTGGAGCGCGATCTGCATTCATGAAGCGACGACACGGCAGTGCACATCAAACACGCCGAAACCGTCAGTCCCGTACAGTCGTACACGCTATAAAAAGGAAACAATGTCGGCAAAGAGCAGACGCATTATTATCTACCATATTGTCAATGGTCCAAGCAACATGTGCATGGCCGACGTGTGAGTCTGTGTGTATATGATAATGCTACACACAGACAGAGAGATAGAGCAAGAAGCGAGAAAAACACATACGTAGATTTGTGCAGCATCAAAAACATTTCTACTTGAGCGCTCCGTATTTTTATATATGTATACACAGGAGCTGCTGTTTACACCACAGTGTGCACATATAAGAAAAATCTCGTTGAGTGCGCTAATTATTTTTTTACTCTTTTTTTTTCTTCTCGAGGCGCGACTACACGACGACTACGCGACGCTAACACGCACCACTTCACTTCAACGTCTCGCGCGCTCTGTTCGCTATGTATATACTCCGAGCATATATTGTTTTGTATTTCATGCAAAACTTCCCTTTGCGCGTACTTCATGCTTGAGCACAGCGTGCGGTGCGCTGCAGTGTATAGACGAGCTACGTCGCGTTGCTGCTGCTGCTGCTGTTGCTTCCTACGGTTATACTTCACCGAGAGAAAATTCAATAAATGCGCGCCAGCCTCGACATCGACGAAGTTTGATGAGCGCAGCAGTCGCCGGGGAAAGATTTTTCAGCAGCTAATTTTCCCTTCTTTTTCTCAATTACGTTGGCCTCCACTGTCTAAGTGAAAGAATGCACTTTTTTGTAGCTTGCTCGCGACATACCCACTGAACTTTCAGTTTTCTCTTTGCTCTTCATTCTCCACTACGTCTAGCTTCTATTCAAACGCTTTCTACGTTGTTTTAACATTTTTTTTGAAGGGTGCTGAGCTCACCTAAGCTTAATCATACAATTCTTTGTTTGAACCGACTTAATGTCTTGTACTTTCATTTTTTAGAACGTTTTGTATACTGCAGACATTTTCGATGTATGAATTTTTCACTTTTCTGGTTCATTTAAAATTGTCTGAAAAAGTGCATGCAAAAGCAAAATAACCCTTATCGTGCGAATGATTTCGAAATCAGCATTTTCGGACGTCGAGTCGATGCATTAAAAGTCTAGTATGGTTTTACTAGTAGAGAGTTGACCTACAGCCGTACGGCGGTACAATGAATACAACAGAGCGCTGCCAACTTCGAAAAATAATATCCTTATGCTTAAAGTCCTAAAATGATATCATTTTTCAAAGTTGTCAGCGCCCTGTTGTACTCACACACTGTTGTGCAGCCGCGGAATTATACTTGGATCGCGAGCGTAATCGTACCAGTCGTCGCCAGTGACGAGAACGATTGTTGGAAACAATTTTGACAGTCATCCTTATTACTTCGAGGTCTGCAAACTGGGAGTCCCGAGCGCCAGGCGTCTCTTGCAGCAGCTCCTGAAAAGGATAATTAAGGCATTAAGCACAAAATTACGTATTAGATTTCTCCAATTAGACTTTGGCGGTGAGCGAGCGAGTACATTCACTAGTAAGCCAGAACTCTGTGAGTATCGGGTGATATTCCAGAACGGAAAACGGCGCACTCGTTTACAATCGATGCGTAGCCTGTCTTAGCTCTGACTATAGCGACGAACAAGAAAGCGGAAGGAATTTCGTGGCTAACGAGGAATTACGCTGCGTGCGTAGTTGCTGCGGCCACTGTTTGGAAATGGCACTGAGCATCGAGCGCCTGCTATTATTCCGCATGGCTTTAAGATAAACCTGGACTGAAACGAAGTACAGCATGCACAAGCCAGATGCGTTTGTGTGTACTAGTTATGTACATACATATAGAAATTGCGCGCAATACAAAGAGTTTGTATTATATTAAAGAAGAAGAAAAAAGCACGTAAAGCGCTTGGCTCGGCATCTTATCCTTTCGGTGCGTTTGAAGTCGTCACAGGAGCCTACGAGCGCGGCAATCAGTTGGATTGCCTATCAACACCCGCGCGCGCGAGCTCTTTAGACGCGAGACACGCGCGCGCTCCAACGCCTGTTACACCTACACGTACACATATAAATACACGCCGACTTGTTTGTATGTGTTTTGTGAGCGCAGCGCTACCCTCGTTTTAACCCCGCACTTTTTCCTTTTTCTTCTTCGTCTTCTTCTTGCTAGGCACACCAGTGCTTGTGAAGCTCGTTGCTTTGGTACATTTATACAGTATACTGGCAAGGTGTGCGTATTGTATGCAGAAGTATTAACTGCGGCACATGCGACATTATTTACCTCGCTTGACTCAGCTAAGCATATTGAGAACCTCACAGAAAATCATAAACTTTCTAGCTCGAGCTAATTTTGAGCTTTTGATTTTTTCGATGTATTTTCTTTTTGCAACAAATTAAATTAATTTTTTTTTTCAATTTCGAGAACTACAAAAGGACTAAATAACGAAACGAAAGCGACAAACACCTCGTTAGCCTACCATCGCTGAAATCAATACGTCGAATTATAATGGCTATAATGGCTGATTAGTACTTCAAAGCGAGAGCAACTATTCTTCTATTACTTTCTTCGTTTTTTTAACCTAACGTATTTTTCTTTCCGTTACGCCCGCTTAACATCTCTCATACACGTACACACATGAATTTTTTGTGATAATAAAAAAGGGTCGCGCTTGTAAGCGACTGAAGCGAGATCGTCTGTGTACACTCGAGTAAAAAGTCTTGAACAAATTAGCGAATTATAAATCCGTGAGAGAAAAACAGAGAGAGAGAGAGAGAGAGAGAGAGAGAGAGAGAGACAGAGAGACAGAGAGACAGAGAGAGACAGAGTGAAAAAGAGAAAGCAAGAGAATAAGAGCACGAAAGAGAGTAAGTAAGCTTGATGCTGGCAGCACAACCCCTTTTGTTTAATGCATACACATCCATGCGCACATATACACGTATACACATTACAGCTTGGTACATAGACGCTCACAGCCCAGCTCAAGCTTTAAGTGCCATTGCCCGTGAAAAATGCGCGACAAAGCCGCAAAAGTTCGATACCGCGTCTGCTCTGCGAAGCTCGTCTGTGTACGAACATAGTGTAGGTGTGCGGGGTAACATATAGCTATACGGCTCGACTTTGCGCGCGTTATGCAAAGTGTCGATGTCGAATGAAAAGTGAGTCGACTCGTGTAAGCGCGGGATATATATGTGTCGTGCAGAGGTGTTAAAGGGTACTTCCGTGTGCCGATGTGTGCGACAGAAAGAGAGAGAGAGAGAGNGAGAGAGAGAGAGAGAGAGAGAGAGAGAGAGAGAGAGAGAGAGAGAGAGAGAGAGAAACGCGAGGTACACACAACGCAAATGGTTTGCAATTCAAATTAGCCTCCTTTAATTGAAGTCGATAGCAACGCGTGTAGCGAGTGTACAGATTTTTCTTTTTCATCTCAGCCTCGCGATCTCGCGCGAATATTATGAAAGAGCTCGTGTCAACGAGACTGCGCGCGTTGAAATAAAAAATAGAATCTCAAGCGCGACTTATTTATTAACCAACTTACCACGGGAATACTGCGAGTTACATTTACGCTTGTACGCGAGGGGCTCGAGCTGTCTTTAATTCAAGTCATATAAAACTATGTACAACCTCTGAAAGGGCCTCGATGAAGTAAATGAAATGTACCCAAAAAGAAAGGCTTTTCCCTCATATTTTTATTTTCCATCCAGTTTATTAGCTCTCGAGAATTTGTTCTTCGAATTCTCAAGGTATTCATTATATCGAGCCTGGAAATCCATTGAAAATGAAATCAAATTTACATGCATCCGAATGCACTATATAAGTTGAGGCGCTGTTCTCGCAAATGTAAATGCATGAAAATTAAAGACCTGGATGAATTAATCTGGAGCCTAATAACGTCGCGAAGCTGCGCTCACGAAATCAGTAGCTATGCGCGAAAAGAGGGAACGAGAATGACTTGGGTGCTGAAATATTTCAATGAAAGAGGGCGAGAGAGACAGGGAGAGAGCTTGACGTGGTTCTCCAACTTTTCGTAATTATGCGAGTGCAAATTAAATTAAATTAAACAGTTAATTAAAAGCACTGCTTCGTGAACGGCCAATGTATAATACGTACAAATTTCTCTTGCAGTTCACACACATACACACGTTCGTATACGGTGTACACATATACATAGTAAGCAGTGTCTCTCTTTTCGCCCCCCTTTCTGACTCTGTCTCTCTCTCTCTCTCTCTCTCTCTCTCTCTCACACACTCTCCCACTACCGCCGCTTTCGACCCCGCGGGGTGCGCTAGAACTACCGTCGCCGCCGCTGCTACTGCTGCCTCTGCTTGCAAGTTAATTGAGATTCTTGGGAGATTTGTCGCGTGGAATGTCTTAATTTAGTCTCTTAAGCGTCCTAACTCGCCTTAACAACATAGAATAATTGGATAACACCTATAGGTCGAGCTACGCGAAGAAAGAGCAAAAGAGGGAACTGTATACGGCCGATAAATTCCTAACATTTCAATTCTTATTTTTCTTCAAAACCTCGCGAAGTGATCCGTATTAAAGTTGCCAGCATTCTGATTTTTCCACCAATTGTATTTTTTTTTTTGCAAACGTCGAGTTTGAAGAATCCTTGAAATCAAACAATTAAAAATGATCGTGTGACCCTCCGAAAAGAGTTGCAACTCATGTTGTAACTATAATAACTTATAGACATCCGCCGTGAGCTATAATTTCCACGTGAACGTTAGGAGGATAGATCTAGTAGAGCTGTATCTCGAAGAAATTTTTCTTGGCTTATTTCATCAGTCAGAACGAACCCCCTTCATCGTTGCCGCGATGCCAATCTTCTCGCCCCAGTGAAATTTTTCCCAATCCGCGTCACTGTCACTTTTGATTGGGTCCTGATAATCTCATAATCTGCCTTGAATGATTAATTTTTATCAAATAAAAGTTCTGTGATTCCCACGACCGTGTGAAGGCGTACAAATTACCACTTATTTAATTTTGTATTTTTTTTTTCAATCGAGGCCGAAAATCGTTATCATCGCTTATTATTACAGAGGAAATAACAACGTATTTCGTTAGTTCTTATCATGAATTCGTATCTCATCGATTTCTCTCTTTCTCAAGAGCTTTTTTGGGGGCTACAATAAACACCTTGAATAATATAATATCTCACACACTTGGTATATCAATAAGCCCAGGCACAACAATAGCTCGTGAGCCTATCGCACCCCTAAGGCACTGTTTCAGTTTTTAGATTTATACATAGAGATATATATGCATGTATACGGCAAGGGTGGTTAAAATTCGACTGTATATATTTTTTCTCCAGCCTAGTCTCTTGCCTCCGATGCTACCGTGAAGACGACGAACGACTTATTATTATACTCTCGCGCGCGCACGAGCCGAGTGGGCTAAAGTGAACATCCCTCCTGGTGTTTCGCGTGCATCTCATTGCCACCCTCACTCCCTCGTTCTCTTCTTCTTCTTCTTTATATTTTTTGCCACTCTATCGTGTACGTTTTGAATTTTTTTCGGGAGCTCTGTACCGGTTCATTAGCCCTGCAACTGCTATTGTCTTGCACTCGCTCGCAATGAGTTTCTACGCGTAAAGTGGCTAAAATAAAAAAAAAAAAAACAACAACAATAAAAAGCTCGCATAATTGGGCTTCTTGTTTTGTAATTAGCATGTGAAAAAGTTTGCATTAGTTGAAAAAAATGAGAGAAAAAGAAACAAATTTTTAAATGCAACGATCGGAATTATCGGGAAGCAGTTTCTACGCACGGCTATTGTTTACAGCGATTCGCTTCAAGTCTGTGCGTCTAGTCGTTCTATTGAACGAGGCTAGCCAGGACTGCTCGTGCGCGCTCGTACATATATTTGCAGATGCGCGAATGCGCTATACTGCTAACACTCGAGAGCTGCACAGCCGTTGAACCGCAACAGCTCGTGTATATGCCTCGCACACACGTATACAAACACACGCGCGCACACACGGACTCGACCAATCATCCCCCCAGCGCTCGTCTCGACCCTCGGGAACCTGCTACCTACAGCTACCGCCGCCTGCACCGCCGCTCGCTCGGCCAACGTTGCTACTGTATGCCGTTGCTCCGGGACGTTAATGAAATAACACGGGTATTAGTCTCGGACATTACCGGTGAACTATGTCCATTACCGTACTTACTCGCTAAACTGCGCGCTACTATCGCTCGGTTAGATGCGCCCGAAAAGGGATCCTGCGTGTTGCAAAATTCGTTTCGTTTAGATCGATTTTTTGACCGGCAAATTGTTTTGGACCGATAGGGTTGAGGCAACATAATTTATAGATACGAATCAGTAAGCTACTGTGTTCCGACAGAACGTGAATTGCCTTGCTCGCTCGTCATCTGACTTTTTTAGCTCACAATAATGAATAGTAATTCTACTCGCTCGATAAAACAGGCCATCGAGCAGCAAAAATTAGAAACTCAAAACATTTTATGGTTTGGATGCCAAATAATCGATTATTTTATATTCTTTGAATTAATGCACATTACGATAGATATTGCCTTTCATTGAAATCGTGCATGATCTATGGCACGATTGATTTTTCATCAAAGCCACCTCTTGTATGAATGAGCGTCAAGCAATCCTGTCATCGATAAAGCTAAACGTACGAGTTTTGATATTCAACCAACCCTTGGTATTTATGACTCTGAATATCAATGCGCAGCACTGCCATGCTGGTATGTGTACATTGTACATTACGTTCACGTGGTGGGTGCGTCACACTCGATGAAGTAGCAAAAGATTTGAAAATCCAGAAAACGAGAGGAAAAACCGCCAATCGATTGGGAATCAGTTCGGAATCCATAAAGCCTCGACACGGCGGCGACGACTCGACACGAAGATGCCAGGTGAAGCGTGCGAACCCCCGCGACGCGCTTTCAAAGACGTCTCGCGAGATAAACGGCCGTTTGCATACATCAACGTAGCGGGCTTCAACGCCGTGCATACGCGTGTACAGTCGCGCAAAAATCAAAGTCAGAATTGAAGTGCGCGTCTATACGGCATACATGCATACACGTTCTGTGCATCGAATCGCATGGAACAAACGTTAGTTAGGCATATCGTTCTCACACAGGCGTACGCGAGCTCAGACTCGGCACGCACACATCTATACACAGCCTTGCATATGCTCGAGTGCAACATACAAACTTAAATTGGTATATATGGATTTCCAGTCCAACACCTCGATTGTAACGCGCTCGAGGCAAACTGCTGCATCGGATTCTGAAGAGTACTTGCGCTGCACTGCAGTGGCGTGGCGTACTGCAGACGACGACGACGACGACGACGACAATATTAACATAGGGGGTAACGACGACGACGACGACTCGATTCATGTACACGAGACTGTACGAGATTTCACACCTCGCCCAATGTTTTCTCTGCTCATACACATACACTCATGGACTATATATGTACGAATTTTAACACGCGCTGCAGTCGCGAGTGCGTAAATGTGAGTCTGTGTTCTGTTACTGCAAACAACCAGTAGCTCGTGTGTAGAATATTTCTCACTAATTTTCCCCAGTCTCGTTAAATTTTTGGTACCCATATATTATACATGAAGATGCACTTGCTAATTTGGAGATGCAGGTGGCGTAGGAGAGAAGATTCGAGCAACGTGCGATAAAGCAAAAAAGTAAAGCCGATACGACGAAGAGAGAAATGAAGAAGCAAATAGCTACTCGGGCTTAGGGGGCACACGAAAAAGGGGTGAGCTAATTACCATTACTTTACTTACAGATACTTATGTTTCGGCGGAAAATCACTTTTCTGCACTTGCCGCACTCGTAGAGCCTGTGACTTTCGTTAGGTGTCTAAGAGGAGCTCTTGATGAATCACTAAATTCAAGAATATTACCGCCGAAGTCTCGGCCTTGGCATTTTTTTCGCCTGATCGCCGATGACTCATTTTCAAAAAAAGACCTAATACTGTTAGCTATGCTTTTAGAGGATTTAGACACGTTGAGCTCAACAATGGCGTCATGAACGCGTGCGACGCGTCGACACGTAGACAAGTCAACGCCAAATGGACAATTGACAAATTAATAATGGCTAATTATGAGCATGCAAACGAAATCGCCATCTGATTTGTTCAAGGAAAAAACAGGCAGATGACGCCTAGACGATGAATGGGCAAAGCCGGCTACAGTACGACACATGTACATAGTGCCATCGAGCGCCCGACGCGACGAATAAAGGTTGAGCACAACAATATTCGAGAGGAATATCCACAATATAACGTGTATGGCCGAGAGATTAGTAGCCACTCAAGACGCTCTCACTCTTCGATTGAATAGACGGCTATACAGCATGTACAGCATGTCGAACCGCAGCAAAGCATCCGTTCTCACCTATAATGTAAAAAGTATCGGCTAGGGTCTATGTGCGTTCATAGATGTGTGTGCTATACAGCGCATAGAAGAGCAATCTTCAAATACTTTGGGCACGACACCTCCTCTCATAGAGTGAGCGAGTGAGTGAGATGGCATTATAATGCCAAAATAGTACGTTTAACGGCGTGGCCGCGCGTGCGCCCTTCACGACCCTGTTGTCAGTGTCTCTCGAGCCTCGATCCCCGAGCTCGGTGCAAACTCACACTTGAACGATCGATTGTGGGCATTCAATTTTTTTTCCAATGCATCGATTTTCTTATAATCGTTACAAGCTGGACTTAGAGTCGACTTTGACGATAAGAAAACCTATTACTAGCTAAATTACATTCTAACATGGTCTGGTTCTATCCCAGTACTTTGAGACGACTGAAAAAATCTCTGAACAAGAGTAACATTCTTAACAACTGAAGCAAATCAGCGGAAGAATTATCCCAAAATCCAGTCTTTCATCCGGGATTAGCCGCGTATTTAGCTGACTCGGACTCTCCTGAGCCTTCTGCAATCATCATCCGATTACTTTAATTTCTTTCGCAGTTCAAAAAATATATAAGTGTATAACAGTCGTTCGAAAAAAGACCAGTTTCGTGTTTGCGTCCACAGGCAACTTGAATTGACGTGCAAGGGACCTATTGATAGAAAAAAAAAATTGGTACATATGCGACACATATAGGTTAAATCGAGAGGGAAGGAGCGGACGCGCATAGCCGGACACGAACTATGTACTTTTAGCAGGGCTCAGTTGCTAACCGCAAAGCCTGTTATAACACTAATAGCCACATAATAGCCTCAATAAAACCCGTGACAATAAGACTCCGTCAAAATATCGCGCGTGGTAATGCGAGATCTAGGAAGTAAACGTCTACTACATGAAACTCGCCCGCACTGATGTTGCCTGCATATAACTAGCAGGCTGCTGCCTCTAAGTGTTGCATGCACACCCTAACACGCCTTTTTTTGATGCTTATACCTACATAAGTTGAGAAGAATCTAGAGATTATAAGCTATTTTCTGATTGATGTTTTTTTTCTTTTGACAAAAAAACTAAATCGTTTAGACGCTGACATAGGCGTGCCTTATCGAACTTACATTTGCAGAAAGTTTTCATAGAAATAAGGTTGCCAAATAATTCAATAGAAAAAGACAAAAGTATACTTTAGAATCTATAAACGATTTTTCGGCACGCGTAACTCCAACTCCAAATGAACAATTTATTAAGTTTTTTTTTAAGTGTACATCAAACCGAGAGAGATGCTGAAAACGAAACTAGATTTGGAAAAAAAAGTTTTGCTCCCCGCGGGAGGTCATTCAAGCCACCACTGCCTTGTATTGAATTACATGAAATCGCAACAAAATCCATTGTGCGGAAAATTGTCAAAATATATATAGAGGCGATCGTATACTTTTTTTTATTAAAAGATATGAGCTCCGAAATTGATTCCATGATATTATTCTGAGCAAGAGCCAAAAATGATTAATTTTGATGTCATGAAACTGAAAGCCTAGAGAATATTGAAATAATTGAACTGAATCTTTTTTCCGGATCATGTTCCCCTTGTAACATTATGCTATTACATCATTAAAAATATAAAAGATGTATAAAAGTAGTTACCTTGTGTTTTTTTTTTTTTTTTAGTATGTGTACTAGGGTCACGTTTAATTCTGCAACAACTCAAATGAAAATATAGCGATATAGGGGTTCGGTCTATGCTAGAATGCTTATATTGAGGCCACGATGACCCCTATTACGCTGTAATTACGTATGAGCTGTTTCAGAATTAAACGCCTTATGATACGTACACGCGCGCTGTATGTACTCCAACGCGCGCATAGCCAAAAGCCACTCGTCAGCAGTAAAAGTTCGCCAACGCTTTAATTTTCTATTTGAGTCCATTCATTTAGGGGCTAGGTGGGTGCAGGAGCAACAGCAACTGGGCGCGTGAATACTAACAACATAAGTGATGAATATCCTGTGTATACACAAACACTGCGATGGTTGAAAAGAAGTCATTGAAATTAACCTGTTTAAAATGAGCTACCAAGCGTATAAGACTGGCCTAGCGAGAAAAGGAAGCTGGAAGGAAAAGAAGAGAGAAAAAGACCAGTGTAAAAAAGTTGTATAAAAAGATTTCCCCCCTGCAACCCGTTAAAGATGCTTGAAAATGCAAGCCCGAACGCGGCGTTGCTTCTTAGATTTGGCGCACTGCCACCACCGCTGCCGCTGCTGCTACTCGAGCCGCGTCAGGCTTGCGCACTCTCTGTACGAGAAAATCTCTTTTTTAGTCCTCGCTTTTTGCCTGTACACTGCTTTGCAATCGTGAGCCCCTCGTCGGATTCAGCTTCGAAATTCCATGTGTCTCAAAGCTCCATTAAAAAAGTGGCTTGGCGCTCGAAAATGTCTTAATGAGATGGCCGACGTGTTTGTACCCTACAAATTTATCGACTATAGCTTGTAATACTGGATGATTGCAAATCTCAACTTATCGAATTACATTATCGTGACTTTTATTCACTTTCATATTTTACATTCAATATTTGCAGTCTCTGATCATGAAATTTCTCAATTTGAGTAATCATAAAAAAGAAGCTTCAAATCGCTACTTGGTGGATACATAAATAAATGTTCATTGAAAAGTTCAGGCACTACGCGTTCACGGCTTCGAGGCGTATAAAGCAACGTACTGCAAAGTGTGCTTAATTCAACAGTAGTGAATTCATTCATTAGATTTGTGCTTCGTTAAATTTAATTTCCTAACTTCCACTTGTAGTGAAGAATCATTTAATTAACGCATACACACATACGCGCGCGGGCGCAATCGGGTTTTAAGGCCTGGCTACGGCACTTACATACGTATGCGAGTTTTGCTACAGTAAACATATTTTTCATCATTTTATCTCTAATTGCTTCGTGAAAAGTTTCGTGCACGTAGAGCTTAATGCGTACTGTTAATGTTAAAAAAGAAAGTAATTTCGAGAATTTAAATCATAATTTTGTTTATTTTCATGTATTTTTTATTTTCATTTCCAGGCTACTCACAATCGAAAAGCACATTTTCAAGCCCCAGCCCAGGTAAGGAATCTAATTACGATCATCAACTCTCTCTCTCTCTCTTTCTCTCTCTCTTTCTCAATTACAAACAAACAATTGTCTTCCTCGTATTTTTTCCTCGAAAAAGAACGATGGGAACAAAAAAGTTTCTATACTTTTGCGGGGGTATTAGAGTATAATTCCTATCGAAAAATGACTCTCTTCGTCGGTGCAACTGCAACGTATACGAATAAGCTGACGTCACATGGAATATAGAGGGTGGGAAAAGTCAGAGAAATCCAGCCTCATTTGGCATTCGTGTGCAGGACGAGCGGAGAGCGGACCGTGCGTGCTCTCGATTTTTCCAAGTCATTAAGCACTTGTGCATAGATGTGTATCTCTCTCTCTCTCTTTCTCGTTGGACACTCGGCTGCGTTTCCCCAAGACCGATGTCGCTAGAAGCGCGCAACGACAGGTTGAAAATTATCACCCGAACGCAAGAACGTCCTTGCACACTGTATACATGCGCGTATATGATTAATTCGCTTTCGATGCTTTCGCACACGACCCCTCGCAGCAATGATATAAGCCTCGTAAGACTGAACCCGACGGTCATGAACGTGACAATGATTTTAGAGCTCGCTAAGTGATAAAAAATGCTGATGAGGGGTTAATGAAGTAGACGGCAAAACAACGATGACGCCGTCTTGGATTCTGTTTGTCACGCGTGTTTACACTAAATAAATATGATTTTTTCTTGCTCGATTTTAAAGTACAGGCGTTGCTGACATGCTTTCTCGGTGCACAAAATCATAGATCAAATTTCTTAACAGCTCTTACTTTTAGAAAAAACTTCGTTCCCTTCGTCGTGCAAGATCGAGTCTAGACTTAGTGGAGGTAAGAGAATACTTCCGTACTTCCGTATTCAAATAATAATCTGAACGCTAATCGGTAACTCGATATACATTTCTCGCGTAAACAAAATTATTTTCGAATTTTAGCCTGCGTGACTTGTTAGTTTATTAGAATTTCGTTCGTACAATCATAAAAAAAATACAGGATACTACCAATTATTTTCTGCTTCCCCATTTCACTGCGTGCTCTTTTGTTCTGCTTTATACTAACGCTTTCCAGGCTCCGTTTGCTCGTGAATGTTTTACGTTTCATGAACTTTTAAACGAAAACGAGGAATCGCTCATTTGAACAATTTATTCGTACATTTTTAAAATATTTACGAAAAATTTAGAAACTTGCAACTATTTGTATTGACTGAGAAATATTTTCTCATAAAGTTTTCAAATAGAAGAAAATTTACTCAAATTATACATTACATCAAAAAGAGCTTGGACAATTTCAAACTGTTTTTCTTTTTCTCGAAATTCTCTGAAGAATATTTTTGTTTCTTTAACTGAAAGAATTGGAAGGTTAAACTCAATTTAAAGCTCTTTGTTCAAAAATATGAAATGAGAGTGTGTGCAATGATACACGAAAAATAGATACTTTGATAACTTGTGATTTTTGCAAAATAATCAGTAATAATTATATATTTGTTTTATAGTCGTATATATATTTCTCCTTGTTTTAATATCCTAATGCTTTCACAAATAGTTCGTACTTTTTTGTTTTAGTAATAAATGTAGTAAATAGTGAAAATATTCCACGAATAATCATGATTGAAAAAAGATTCTCTGACATTTTCCAATGATTTGTTGGTCAATTCCAAATTAATTAAAAAAGGAAATGCTTTAATAATGTTCTTTCAATTACATAATTAAAAATAATTTTATCAACCAGTTTCGTTCAATAAAATTCAATTAAAAAGTTGAATATAACAACAACAGTATTGAAGTGTATTATTTGCTTTTATATGCATGAATCTAATTGATATCATCGAAATTGATCCATTTATTTAATGAGCATTCACGAAACTCGTGCGCATATAAACGTGATAAGCATATGACATGTACCTCCTGGATAAATAAACGAAATATATTATAAGCAGCAACAGTCGGCAGCAGCCCGAGAATTTCGATTCTAATTATTGTATTTCAGCGCGTTTCTCTCATTCCATCTCGAATATCATTCTTATTTTTTTTCATAACTTTACGTTTCGCTTGAAAATTGTATACATATATACTGTATAATAGTATTATAACGAGCCCTACATTATTTACATTTTTAATTAATATCATCGATGTACTTGTGTGCTTATATATATGCAGTAGGGTTCAGAGCTGTATGTGTGCATATTACCTCTCTTATCGAGCTGAATACGAGATACAAAGTGCCTACTCAGCCTCTACTTGACACGTTGGCACCTTTGAGCCCTCATGCAATAAAATATGCATTATAATAAGCATCGATGCTCGGGTGCGCGCTCGTATATAGGCGATATACCTATTAATTTAGGAATAAGGCTTGAGTTGCAGCGCGTATAATTTAAAATCAGCAGTAAATTGAAGAATCTCAAACATTATTGTCCTGCTTTTTTCCGATATTTTTAATTTTAAACTAATTTCAATTTCCTCGTGCAAATAAATGCGAAAAGTTCGTTTTGTCACACTTTAAAGCACCACTCGAGCGTTATAATTCAATCTACCGATAAGAATGGCTTCAGCTCTAGTTTTTAATCAATTTCGAAAAAGAAACTTGACTGTCGATAGAAAAAATGTCAAAAAGCACGGGCTTTCAGCTCGTTACAATGCGCACGCAAGTATGCACACATGCCCATACATGCACACACATACCCACACACACGTACAAGAGTTGTGTCGAGCGTAGGGGTTACTACATATATACATTTACGCAAGCGAAATAAATTGCCTAGTGTGCAACGTACACGTACGGGCGTACTGGCACAGTGGATGCGAACGTACATACAGTGAAATACGTACACACATACACATACGCGTGCACATATCGAGCGTGAGTTGAAAAGGACAATGTATATCTCCGCACGCCCTACGAGAGTGAACCAACCAATCCGAAAGTGAGTACAGTCCAGCCCCGAGATCCGATCTCCATAAGGTAACTTACTCTGTTTTTATTTACTTCTCCCCTCTTTCGATGGCCGCAGCCCATTCCTACGTGTTCTTTTTCCTTTCTGCTACAGGCTTCACGTGCTCCTTATATTCGCGATAGAAATGTTTTGTACAGACTTGCACAAGTTTAAAAGCCACACGCATACGCATAGACTTGCGTACCAACTTGAAAGTGTTTCATCATGTAAAATGTTTTTGTGCTGCGTGCAAAGTACGATTTAAATCGATTCATATTTGAGATTTATTCGTCGATTAATAAACTTAATGAATGTAAAATATTTATATAGCTGTCGAAAGAAACATTTTTCGCTCATTGTGCGTGAGAAATAAGCGTGTAAAGTTGGTATCGAGCCATCCGCTGGCCGTACAACGAACATGATAGACACTTGAAACGAGTATAGCGAATGGACAACAGAGAACTGTATAGAGAGGGGCGCAATCGATTCGAAATGCTTGTCCCGAAGTGTTAAATATAGGCGTGATTGGGAACAAAATTTTCAGCTTCCTTTCATTCTCCGAGAAAGACTCGAGCAGCTTCACGCCTTGTGCTGATTCACCCACGCGTCACGCGAGCTATGCTTATTATATGTATTGTGGCAACACACAAGCATTCAAACGATTAGCCGACACAAAGACATACCAATACTAATGTATCGTCTTAATGCATCACGAGCTTTCAATGAAAACAAGCTGCTTATTACCTGTGTATGGAAAAAATTGAAAAAATAAGCCAGTCTCGAGTTTTACATTGTAGTTAATCGTGATTGCGAGGCTTGCCTCGTTAATTAACTTCAGAACAAAACGTGCATGTGACACGAGCGTAATGTTTTTCTTGAATTTTAAATTCCCCGATGCCAGCCTCGACGCGCACGGATCAAGTCTATTTTGCATCCGTGTATACTGTGTACTCGAGGTGAAATGCGATGAATTTATAGGATCAACGACTCGGCGCGTTGAGCATAAATAGCATGGGCCATTCACGACATCCCTCCACGCCGAATCGCAGCCTTATACACGCACCGCGATATGTATAATACGTCGGAGGCTTGCGCGAGCGAGCAAAACCTGCAGCTTCATTGTCAACCGAGATTCGCATCTTTTTGCGCGCGATTTTCCTCGAGTATGCGTAGAATAATACACTACAGAGAGATACGTACGATTGCAAGCCTCGCAGCAAGTAAAAGTAGTAGCTGTGCGCAACGGGTATACAGTATACACGAGCCACTCTCCGCGGGGAAAGAGATGACAATAAGGAATAGAGACGAAACGACGACGAAAGGAGCAAATGGTCGAAAAAAAAAAATACCCGAGCGAGTGAGCTGTGAGCGTTGAAAGGGGACACGCGACTCGTTCTCTGAATGTTTTCGTGTGTGCGTGTGTATATGCTCGCGCACAAACACATTTATAACGCATCTCAGAGCTCGCTGTAAAAAGGGGCTTATTGTTGGGGAAAATCTTGGCGTTTATATATGCTGCGTGCGCCAGCGATATGTATAACTCGGGCTGTGTGGAAGCATATATACGTCTTTATAGACACTTTTTGACGGCTCTATAGACGGAAAAGTCGAGTGGATCGAGACGTACATGCATAAACTTTCGAAGGGAGAGAAGAGTTGAGAAGATGTCATGTGTATGCCTGCGTGTACACGTACGTCTTGCTTTGCTTGTCTAGCTTTGACGAATTGAGAAAATTTTTTCTCCCATTATATTTACGTAGCTTTTTGCCTCATTCACTCGTGCGATTGCCTCGGATTCTCGTCGTTTTCGGAGTTGCGTACATGTATTCAAAATCAATACGATCAATCGATTTTTCCTCATTCTTTTTATTTGTTCTTCGCAACGAGAATTATATACTCTTTATTTTCAATCAATTCGTGATGGCTGTTTGTATAGCACATCGTTTCTATATTACCTTGTTAGCTACGATTGATTGAGATTCTATACCTTCTTGAGTAACAATGTAAATAAAGCTGAGAATATCAAATTAGCCCTGGCGAAAAATTACTTTCTGTATTGAACTTTCATATTGCCGTGCAGATATACAATGTCCGCATACACTTATTTACGCACGCACACGCATACGCACACACACGAATCATGACAGCTATTCATATTTTTTACATTACATGAATGTACCTTCACTTATATTTTGGCAACGCGTCAACGCATGACCGAATAAAAACAATTTTTTTGTCGACTATTAAGTACTACATACTAGAATATTGGATTACTCGATAAACACTGCAACGGTCAACACCTCTTCCCCCCAAGAACTTACATGTAATACGCGCACGACATTATATTACTACGCTACTCCATGCGAGACACAAACGGCGCCTTGGCTAAAATAATAATAACTCGATGATTTGTTCCTTTTTACAATACTCTATCGTAAAATAGTATGTATAAATATGATTGTGGAAATGGTCGTGTTTGGCTTGGCGTCGAATATATTATGTGTATGGAAGTCGCGTCGTACGTCAGACTTTCCAACTAAATGAAATCGGAAGTCAGTTAAAGATAACAAAAACAAGACTGATGCTCTTTACACGAGACTCGAGTGCTTATTATGTTACTTGTATTTCCTAACTTTGGCGCGACTCAACGTACTTGTCCCTGTCAAATTTGTCACGAAGTTAATCATTAGATGGATCACCGAGCCTAAATACATGCGATTTCGAGGCTTTTTTGACTTTTCGAAGCAGTCGAGGCTTTTGACCGGGCCTATGTATTTTGAAAGCATTACACAAAGTGTCCAGCTTGTTTTCACACTATAATCACGGCAGAATCGAAACGGTAAAATCTATATGATGTGCGATGTACAAGATTCTCACGCCAACTCGTGGCTGATTTTATTACACTTGACATTCCGAAGGTGTTTCATAAAAAAAGTAGGATTCGACAAATTGGACTTTCGATGGAGTTCGAAGCAATCAGTGGAAGCAATCTCTACGTCTAGCTCTCTGTGCGTGAAAGGACAAAAGAATAGCACACCGCGGTCCGACATATCCGGGCAATTTGGCCGAACCAGTGCTTTTGTGCAGCTACGCACAAATATGGGTAAGATGACACGGCAATTTCTCTCAAGCGTCAATCCTCGATACAAGAGTAATGCTCTTATTCGCATCATAATTCATCTGCCGTCTCGGCTCGTCTGAGCTGAGGTGGCGGTCCTGCCATCATACGATGAAAAGTTCAAAAAACCTGTCGCCGGGGACAAAGGTGATTAAGGCGCGTTGACAGCCGCCTGTATCCGAGCAATAATCTACCTGGTCATGTTACGTATGTTTCATCGCATCTCCATCCGAGATCGGTCGCTTTATGTATTATTTGTGTGCATGTAACAGGCCACAGCTCGCGGCTCTCTTGACAATTAGCCAGCCAACCAGTATAACTGCATTGGGGGGGACGACCACCACTGCGCAGGCGATCTAGAAGTCGATGCTCTTTGTCTCGCAGCGGGCTTTCGAATCTAAAACCTAATCCCATTCACGCGCGCCAATGCTGGAGATGCAGCAGCAGCTCTATACAGCAGAGCTGCCGAAAGCAGAGAGCAACGCGCTCAAGTGTCTGTTGCGCGTCACCTTCGTATATATAAGCACGACTGAAGTTGGAGAGCAGCTAGGCAGTCACTGCTTCTCCGTACAGAGCCTGCACTCGGAATTAGACAAGTTTATTGCATCTGAAAGCCGGATGTAAAGCAATTTGCAGTTACGCTTGCACGTGTAATAATACGTACAACTTTTCAATGGACAAAAGTGAATTTCCCTACCATGGATTTGCTTGTGTGCATGCTCTACAGTCAAATTACCGCTATGACACAATGGAGTATGAAATTATGGACGAATTAAATTAATGCTCAGTAATTTTGTGATGATGAGGAGATGAGCCGAAATATCCTCGGGCATATAATACGCGCACGTTATATACTTAGATTGCCACTGCGAAAGATGAAATTTAAAAATAATTTACGCGTCAACGCTCATGCGTATTCATATACATAATATAATATGCGGGAACGAAATTACGCTAGCACAAAAGTATTCATGAGCTTGGTTAGTAGAGCGCTCAGATTTATAGAAACAAAAAGCATGGTATACTTGGCTTTATATGAGCACACGCAGCACGCAGAGCCCCGATGAAAACTATGTGGTGTATTAGCATGGTGCAAAGGTGCAAATCTATAATGTGTTGGATAGTACAGGCTGACCGTACTATATATACATAAGTACAGGAAGTAAATCGAGGTCATGGGCATACGATGTAGTAAAAAATTGTTACGAATTTCACTGATTATTGCAGGGCTGAACCAATCTATTTATAAATTTGCTTCCGAAATGTTTTTCCCTTAAACAATTGGCAAGAACGATGACTTAACAGTATCAAGTAAAATCTTAAGCTTTGATGAACGAGTTTACAACGACGAAACGCGCAGAATTCAGTCACCATGGTGCACTTTTTTTCGTAAAATATTTCGTACAATTCACAAGTGCGTCGGCGAAACTGTCAAATATTTTCTCTTCGTTATGCATCATTCATACGATACGCACTGTATACATGCGCAGCATCCCCGATATAAACGCGCGTGTACATTCGCTCTGCAGAGCTGCGAGCCAAAGGAGGTTCGGCAAAGAGGAGAAAGGAAGCTTCTCTGGCGCATGAGTTAATGGAGGGGCAGGCCAGGGTGTGAGGGGGGTTCGTCGAGCTATACGCGTCAGCTATACGTATATATATAGAGGCACAGTCGAATGGAACGAAGAGCGAGTGGCTATAGCCTAAAGCAGTAGCAGCAGCAGCACCGCCGACAGACCGAACTCGCGTTGCGTTGGATCTGTGCGCCATTAAGCTTAATGACATAATGAAGTAAATGGCTGCGAGGGACTATGGCTTATAACTGAGCATTACCACCCACTCTCTCTCTCTCTCTTTCTCTCTCTCTCTCTTTCTCTTTCTCTCTATCCCAGGCAGCTATGCACAGAGCTCGACGCGCAGCACAACCTGCAGGCGCAATATACCGCATGCCTGGAATTCCTGACTTATACCTTTGCAAAGCTCGCTTCAACTACACACATACGCACATACATACATACATAGGTGGACGTCTGTGTGAGCCTGTATATACATGTATGTAAGTATGTATTTCTGTCTGTCTCGTGCCTGCTCGCGCACTGCTGCGCGTTTACGCTCATCTATTTGGGCTTTTGTTCCTGCTCTATTGTCTCTCCCGCTACTCTTCCGTCGACGACCGACGACCAGGAGGACGAACCACTATCCCTGTATCAGGCTATAATTACTCTATATCCTATGTACGCATAGAACGCTCGCATAGTGCCACAAGAGCATATTATATGTGCGAGGTGAGTTTCTAGATGATGCGTCACTTTCCCACTGACGAGCTTCATCTACTACATTATTCCTCTGCTCTCTGCATTATAATTTTTTTTATTAATGCTTCTGTTTTCATGTTAGAGATGACCATTTAAGCGAATAAAAGTTTAAATATTGCGCTTCATCAGCCTTATTCCAGTGTACTTTTTCATTGGAATATGTAATGGAATATTCATCCATCGTAGTGGGCAGCGCAACATTTCAAGGCCAGATCTTTATTAAGAGATCGCGTGAAATTCTGCTGAATAGATAGGTAATATTAACGCAAGGACTCGGAAAATTCGCTGAACTGCCGCAGCTTTTGCTGCCGTGAATTCTGAAACGTTAAAAGTCCATGACGCGTCGGATCTTTTGTGCGCTCGTACGAAATGTAGCGAGCACGCACGCACATAGTTACGCGCACATGTATACATGCCGGCTTTCGGCAACCCTTTTTCCGCCCGCCGCATGGCGTCTATATGTATGTATGCTTGTGTAAATGCTTTGGTCCGAAAAAGTCACCGAGCTCGGTGCCACTTTCTCTCTCCCTCTTTCACGTTTTACGCTTTCCCCTATACATAGATATATCGACGTAAAAAACCAACTCGACTGGCGGAGCAACTCGGAGAGGACTTTGCGTATGCTACTCTCAGTACATCTAAAGTAGGTTTTTTGTCTGCGCGAGTGATTTTCAAAAAAAAAGGAAAAAAAGAGAGCGAAAAATTGTTAGCTACGCACACGTGGCAATGCTGCGTTCGTGTATATCTAATTTAAGCCAACTTTGAGAGCCCTGCGTTAATTGGAAACTTGAAGGGGTAGTTGTAACTATCTCGTGCGTAACTGCGGCACGTAACAATTTTTATTGACTCGCTATTTAATGCCGATGCCAAACTGTATGTTGCGAATACACCGCAAGTTAATGCGCTTCTGTGAAAGGATTTTTTTACATGCATTTACAAAACTTTGCAGGCTAAATATTTCTTTGTTGTTTCTGCTTTTAATTACGATCTTAATTAATGGTAAAAAGCATATGGTTTCGTTCAGTTTTCAGTCAAATTTCATCCATACCGAATTTTTTACATTGAATTGTATCAATAATATTTTAAAATTAAATGCAGAAGGCACTGTGGCAAAACGAAAACAAGATGCGCATATAGATATTGGACACCATGAAGTAGCATCTTTTTCTTGGTCAAGCTTCCAACGGAGACGATCATGCGACGCCAAAGAGGAAATAACTGTAGCTCGTGCAATATAGCCTCGTCATACAATAGACCATGTAAACCACATTATGATCAAGCACAGTTTGTACTTGCTTAGTTGTATGCAAGTCTGCCTGTATACATTTGTGTATCAAGCGAATATTTCTCAGCTCTCAGTAAAAAAAAAAAGTAAATCGAGTCGCTGGTGCGTATGTATGCGACATGGGTTTTTGCCCCGAACTGCTGGCCGGATTTCACACCTTGTCTGCATGGCTCGCGACTTTTTTCGTACCCTTCAAGACGTTGACGTATATATATGCGCGCGAATACTGCACGCTTGCGACGAACTACACATTGTATTAGTCTCTCGCCTTTCCTTCTCTCTCTTTCTCTCTTCCAGCGTGATTACCAGGAACTCTGGTGTGAATATTATGATGCTCGTGGACTATTGAATTGCCACTCGTTCTCGCTAATGTTACCTTGCACTACTATATCGCGCGCATACATGTAGCCCACGCACGTAGCATATATATTCTCGTACAATGCGCGAGGTAGTAGGTTTCGCGATTGCCTCGACAAAAAACAAAGTGTGAGCTGGAACGTTCCTACGTTGCCTTCGCTTCTTCCTTCTTTTTTTCCTAAGCACCTATTCGCTAGCATATACATACGCATATTTAAAATTCGGATTGCGCACGCCCGGGGGCTTTTAGCCTTCAAGGACGAAGCAAAGCTACGCGCTCGCAATAATGCGCAACTGCGCGCGCAATTGTCACTCGAATTCGAGTTTCGTGCGCGCGCGAGCTGTGCCAACGCACGCGCTGTTTACGTAATAATAATGCCTCTATTTGGTCTTTATTTCTCGACGAGTCTCATGCTGAAAAATCAGTCCTTGTGTACGAGTCGAACGATCTCGACCCCGGCAGCATTTTCTATACTCGACTGCTGGCAGCTATGGGTTACAGCGTAAGTTTGTACCCTCGGCCATTAATCACCCGGACGTCGTCCATGCATTATTAACCTTAAAGCGCATCACTTTTCACACTCTCGAGGCGCGTTGTTTACTCAGATACACGAGTATTCAATTTGCAAACGCGCGCGAGAGTCGTTTGTGTGTTCTGTAGCCTCGACCACGACTCAATATTTATCCATCCCAGTCTACCCCCTTGGCCAGCGAAGCACACACATACACGTGTACTCGTGTGTATTGCGTTCGATCTGCTTAACGCTTCGCACGCACACATGTACACGACATCCCGGGAGACGTTTCGCTAGATTAGGGAGCATACGCGTGTAAAACACTTGTAACAAACTACTTCGTAGGTACATGCCGTACGTATGCGGCCGTGTGCTGGGGCGGAGGCAACAACCTGCTAATGCTACTATCCGCGCGATCTTTATGGGATCGAATTAATTTGCTCAATTCAACTGACATGTTCCCTCGGGTGGGACTTTAGCCCGGCCATACTCATGTAATATGCATAAGCAAGCACATTTACTGATTGTAATATACGCAACTTAACCTTTCACACGTTTGAATAAATATTTATTTTGATTTGTGTGTATTAGTTGGAATGAAAATGAGATGTCAATCGTATTCGTAAATTTGTTTCGGGGCAGTAGGGATTCCGGCAAGCTTGATTGTTCTCGTTTTCGATGGAAATTTGAAATATGTAAGAGCATTATCGATCGACGAAGGAGCAGAGCATATTAAAAAAAGTACTTGAAGAATGACGAAGAAACGCGTTGAGGAGCATAAAAGTCGAAAGAGAATCGAGAAACAAATTTTCAATTACCCGAGACACAAAAGCCGCGTAATTCCCAGTTTAAATTGTCTTTTATAGTTATAGACATAAGCGCGCGCTTGTCTCGCTCGCTCGCTCGCTCGAATTTATAGCAGTAACGGTGCATCGAGTGAGCTGAAAGAGATTTTCGCAAATTAAATTTCGGGGATTAGTACCCGGACTTAATACGGACAAGTGGGTGACGTCCCAAGCCGGAGAGAAAGAGCGAGCTGCAGAGTCTCGTCCCACGGGAGTGCTACGTACGCTAGACGCGCACGAAGCCATGCATACATGTACGCGGGACGTCGTCGACGTGCTCGTCCTTTTATTTCGTGTTTATGTGTATACGCGTCTACGTAGCTCCAGTCGTCCCTGCCCGTGCCGAGCCACCGCGCTCAAACGCTTGCTTTTTATTATTTTTATATGTACGTTCTCCGACGCGAGCTGGTTTATTTTTTTTTTTTCGCGTGCTCGTTCCAAAATTAAAATGGAATAATACGCGAGTTAAAAAATTGAATAGAAAACACGCACGCCAGTGGCAGCAGTAGGAGCAGCAGCAGTGGCAGCCCGTATTAAGTTTTGCAAAATTTTAATTGATGTATGAAATTTCCATCGAAACTTTCTCCGCGGTGGCGCGAGAGCTAGTTTGTAGACGCGCACGCGCGCAGCAATCACATAATGCACGAGCCATGTTTCATTAATTCACTCCACTCAAGTCGAGCATATATCTATACGTTATGTACGCGTGTAAGCCCGTCGAGAAGTCCGGACATGCTCTCTATCGCGCACACACAATCCGGATATCTAATCTATGATCCATCGATTTCCAGACGCTTACGCACACACACACACACACACACACGGATACGGACGCGGGCTCGCTCGAGCGTTTACTCGCTTTTTTGCTCGGTTTTTCATTTTATCGCGTTTCGCTTGGATGTACTCGCGCTTGTGTTTTACTGCTGCTGCTGCTGCTGCTTCTGTAGGTATATAACGTCTACCCTCGGTTTTCACCTCCCCCAAGGGACACCGCACGTTACGTATACGTACATACCACATGCACATACACACGTGAGCCGGAGCGAGCGACGATTCCTCATTCGCGCATGACAACGACGCGGACGACGACGACGACGACGACGACGGCACCCTCGACGACACACACGTATACCAATGCACGTAAACGTGTGATCTCGTGTCTCTGTGTCAGTACGTGGGTGTGAGGTACTTTGCGCGATTCTATTTGTCAGCTGCGAATTCGCCACGCGCCATTCTATACCGAGTCCTGGAGACTGTGTCGCGGCGAGCTCTGAATATGTATAGTCTTGCCTCACGTACACGAGCTACGAGCGCCTACAACGAGTGTGCGAAAGTGATACTTCAGTTTCGATCTTGTTTCAAATTAACTCGTCCTTTGAGAATGAAATACTACTTTGCTGGCTTTCGCTAGCATAGCAGTGCTGTGGTGGTGGCAGCGCCAACAGCGACAAAAAAAACTTGCAACTTTGCTTCTGTTTGTGTACATGTATATATGTGTGGGTACGCAAAAGAGGGAGAGCCTGCGAATTTCTTTCGCCCTGCCTATGTGTATGCGTGAATGTACATTAGGTGTATGCGTGTGTAACAAGCCAATGCTCGCTACACGATGATATGTATTGTATTACTCTTTGACGAGACGAGGAAAGCTATACATGCCTACCGCATGAAAGTACATAAGATCCTGCATAATACTGTTGAGTTTCATTGCTAACACTGCGGGTACTCGCGACTCGAGGCGGCTCTTTGTTAAATATTCTCGAAAACAAGAGTAAGCCCCAGAGTTCATAGTATTGGTCTGTGATACAAGAGAGTGAGTCCGCAATGGACGAGAGTTTGGCTGCTTCTAATAATAACTTGATTATTTCTATCGCATGGATATTTTCTTCGCTTCGCGAAACTGATTTGTGGGCTTTGCATTAAAATTGCACAATCATTCGAACAAAATCAGCCAGAATAGTCCGTACTATCGTAAAATCTCACCCTGGAGAGAACATTGGCTCGATCTCATTAGGGTAATATAGGATCGATTACGTCCGTGCTTGATTAAAGTTCGCGAAGCGCCTCACTGGTGTCCTTTTGTCTCCTATTCGAATTTTGCAACGCTTAGGCAGAGGAGCAAAGAGAAGGACAGTCCAAGAATTAGAATATCAATTATCTGTTGTTCGTATGATGTTACAGGGTAGTATGGCCATCTCACCGTAGTGGTGGCGACGGTCGACGAGCCAAGGCCTTAACAGTTACTAAACTCGCTGCCTGAGTCTCTTTCTCCTTGTCGTGTGCAGCTTGCTGGCTTATACTCCTTGGGCAAAGTATTCCTTGACGCGCGCTTATGTGCATGTGTGTGTGTGCGTGCGTGTGTTTATGCGCGTGTATGTATGGGTGCAAGTCGTGTAGATATATAATATCGTGCGTTGCGGCACAGTAGCGCCGCCATTGGCTATTTGCCGGGGCGGGAGGGGGCGAAGCTCTTTTATAGCCCGTTGCCTGGTAACCGTCGACGGCAACGGGGGCGCCCGCACCACACCCCTCGTGCACCGGGCGCACTTTCTGTGCTTTCGCTACTCTTCCGAGCACATGCGCACGCACTCACACATACAAATCTGCTTCATATATACACACTATCACTGACATTTGTGTTGTATGTATATTGGGCAAGTGTTGTGTGTGTGTGTGCTGGCTCGATTTGCTTTGTTTCGACTCACTGCTCTGCTGCTGCTGCTGCTGCTACTGCGGTGCTGTGCTTGGCTTCTTAGCTCAGAGCTTTACGAGTGTGTTTGCCGGAGCTTCTGTCGTGCTGGCGTGCGAGGCAAGATCTTTTCTTTGATCTGTGTGGGTGTATGCGTTCAAGCCCGTATTTATATGCATGTGGCTCAATGTACAACTTGTAGCAGGTATACCGACTCAACTGACCCTTTACAGCTTAATTTTCTAATAGCGCGTGTATTTTTTCCGTCAAGTGCTAGACTTTATTTTTTACGGGCACGCGCTCATCGCCAAAACTTTTGCTCGCTGATTATTTTCAGCTAATCGGTGCCAACATTTACCGAATCATTCGTCTTTTCTCAATTTTTTTCCCTTCGAGAGCTTTTTTATTTTTTGTTAATAAATAAAAGAACTGTTTGAGGTGAAATACGAAAAAATACGTACATGGCTACGGGTACGTAACAAGTTCTATTTAGTCACAAAGCAATATAACTACGCGTTTTTCTTTCATCGGCTTCTCGTTTGCTTCTCGTTCGCCTATTTTGCCTCTTCAAACGATAGTGTACATGTGGCGTACATAGGTATACTATACGTACGTGCAACTGTGTATCGAGATGGGAGCGTAGAGAAAAATTCAGCTCACCAGCTATATAGCGGAGGCGTGCAGCGGCGCAATACACTCAAACTGATTGGAAGGCGTTCAAGGATCTCGCACATGTACGCTCGCCTCGATGTGTACGTGCAGTAGGAGCTATGTTGCGAGGCCATGCATGTACGGCTTTTTATTTTCTACTTCAACGGCTTGACTAACTTTTCCTGACTGCGTTGTAGTTATATACGTATTGATTTTAAACTCGTGCACTCGGAATTTTCTACGATAACGCCTGCGAAATCGTGGCCACAATCGCGTAGGAAATCGTTAAAAAATTCATTTTCGACGAGGTCATCTCCCTCTATGGCTTTGAAAATTCTTCTAAAAAGGTCCTGTAGGCTGGGCACGCGCACCCGAATTGAAGGAGAAAAATGGAATATAATAGGCAATCCCCGGTAATCCTAAACCACGAAATCGCACGAGGAAGTATATTCCTGCTCAACGAGTGCGATATATGTACAGAGGTAGAGAAGGAAAATAAAAAAGCGTGCTGTGCACGTAAAAGGGCAGGCAAGAAATTGATCGCCAGCCACAGAGGGAAAAAAGAGCTCGTACACATGTACACGTATGCACGCTGTGTAGCCTGAACTGCGAGACACGTACATAAAGTATGAGAAAACGAGCGTTACACATACGCGTGTCGCGAAGAGCCTCGAACGTAAGGAGAAAAGAGGAAAGGAAGAAAAAAACGTCGCTTTGAGTAGAAAAGTGGTGTAAACTCGCGCTCGGGCAGCAGCAGCAACCGCACCAGTTTGAAAAAGGACGCTTTAAAAACAATGTTCGACCGGACGGCGCCATATGGACTACGTCTCGTCTTATTTGAAAATTTTCATACGCTCAATATATAGGTAAGCACTTGAGCAAGTGAAAGAAAAAGAAAGAGAAAAGAAAACGGCGAGAGAGAATCTTTCGCTCGCGCACTTGACTCCGATCATATACGTCCAGTCAGCGTGATACGCGCCTTACAAGCTGGCTCGAGCTCGCTTATAATACTTTGACTCGGCAAACACGGAATTATTTTGTTATTGCCCTGCTTTTGTGTCTTTTTGATTATACACTTTGCTCACGAGAGTTATTCTAATGATTCATAATACAAACGCCGATACGAACTGCTCAAACATATAACTTGCCGATCGACACGAATACTGCCTCTTTTATGCCAGCTCTTTTATATGTAGCCAGGTATATGTATGCATGAAACTTGTCTAAGAATTGACCTGTCTGATCCACTACAGTCACAATACATTGTTTGACTTCAAAACAAAAAAGTGTTGAGCGCGAAATTTTCAAGATGATATTGCGGCACCTAAATGAACAGCGCTCACATATTCAACTGTGGATGACTGTTTTAATTGACATTGATAAAGCTACGAATAATGAGTATTTGACAAATTGTATTGAAACGCTTGGACTTATCTAGAATATATCTAGACGTCTCTCAAAAAACGCAAGACAAGTTCGATACTCTGAACTTGTTTAACTATAATTTAAGTTGAAACCGTTGTCTAGCTTTATAATTATTACAAAATAGCTCAGTTCTATTCATTTTACAGCTATTTATTTATGTACCAACTTTTATCTGTATGTAAATGATTTCCTGTCGAATTAATTTTTTTTTACATCCTTATTAACATCGACAAAAAAATGTTTAAAAGGAATCGAATCAAATCTTTGTTTCAACCCACTCGCCTCACAAAAGAATCGAATAATAGCAAATTTTCTTTTATTGTGCTTTCAGGTATGGGACACAGTATCGAGTCGGGCAAAGACTTCACAGTTGACGGTCTATCGGGGTTCAGCAAAAAGAAAAAGAAGAAGCGTCGACATAGGTGAGCATATCTAATAGAAACTGCAGCACTTTTTTTGCTTAACGTCGCGAGCCCGAGCACGAACAAAACCAAATCTTTTTCATCGACTTTTTCCGCTAGATTATTTCAACTATCTTGTCGTTAAAGGAAACTTTAAATTGAATAATATTTCCTACCATTTCTGCAGAGCCCGGTAAATGTATAAAGGATTTAGCAAATGATCTTTGCGCGTGTTTATAGAGATTTAAATATAATATGCGAGTCAGCCATTTTGAAAAGGTTTGAAATCTGCTCAGATCTCCTGTTTCTTCCAGGCAGAGGGATATCCCTTTTACCTTCTTTCTTTTGATCGAATGATACTCTGAATTGTTCAGGCCAAATGAGGAAATCTTTTCAACCCTCCTCAATTATCCAAAGAAACTTCATCATTTGGTATTAATAGAAATTTTTTCAGAATGAATTTATATATGCTTTTATATAATGATCGCGCAACGATACTCGTTTAATTAAATTGAATGAATACTACACTTTTTCAATCCTCACCTGCAACATTAGCATTTTAAACATCTCATCGTGGCAGCGATTTAAAGAAAAGAATGCCAGTAATTCAATTAGTCGATAAAAAAGAGGAATAATTATTTAATTGCAATACTTCGAAACTGTTACGGCTGCGTCGTCGCTTACACGTGCAAATTATCAAATCCTCTCGCGCGCAACTGTCAAAATTATATACGCCTGACCTAAACGATAAAGTGGCAAGGCGTCAAGCTCTTAATGAGACGATGATTGCGCGGGAAGTGACTTTCATTTTTATGAAGAGACACAAGTATATATATGTATGAGCTAAACAACACGCATAAATGCGCTTATAGCTCGACAGATGTGTGTCCGTCTGGCTGATGCACACATTTATTCATGGTACGAGCGTGTATATATCGGCACGAGCAACTGTCAGTTGACTCGATGATTGGACGTCTCTTTCGTTCATGTTTTTCTTTCGTCAATCCTTTTTTAGGCGTGCGCCTATTTATAAAGTTTTGAATCGTCGACTATAATAGAATACGAATAGCACAGTACACAGCTCGATTGAGCCTGCCCAAATAATACGCGCAGCGTCTTCTATTCATTCGTTAGACAATGAAAGAATTCGATATAGCTTCAATTGCTATACGATCTACATTAAATGCAATCTTTTCTGCTGACTTTCAATTTTCGACTCAATACAGCCGATGCTTTGAATCGATCTCCTTAATTAAATTATAGCGCTTGATGCATCCCCTAATGTGTAATTGGATATATAATGCAGACTACGAAATATAATAATTTTATTTCGAAAACTTCATTGATTCTCTTTCGATCATTAATTTTTTAAATTTGAGTTAAATATTTCAAATTCTGTTCAATTGCCATTATGTTGAACCACTTAAATTTTTATTTTTAATTCTTTGCACATCATGGAAAACTCATTCAAATTTATATTCATTAATAGCACAATAGTGCTCCACTTGGCGCAGCCATTCTATTTTATGTCCTGCGTGTAGAGAGTTAAAAAAGCCGAGAAATATATTTTAATCGCTTAGGGTCGCGCTAGACTTAGGGGAAGAGTTGTAATGGCATATAACTAGGTTCATGTGGTTGTTGCTCTAGGACGATCTTCACGTCTCAGCAGCTGGAGGAGCTGGAGGCGGCTTTCAAAGAAGCACATTATCCGGACGTTTACGCGCGAGAAATGCTCAGTCTCAGAACAGATCTTCCCGAGGACAGAATACAGGTGAGTTTGACTTTTTTTATTATTATTTTCTTTCTGATGTATGTCCACAAAAAATAAAGAAATAAATAAAACATGCTTGTTTATTGTATCGTGGTCCCTTGTTGAGTAAAGTAAATGATTTGTCAGCTAAGGCAAAAATGTTAGCTATTTAATTCATTGCAACATTATATCTTATTCAGATTCAAGGGTAAATAGTAAACTAGACGCTGAATCAATATCATATTGAAAGAATGCAGTTATTTTGATTTATATTTATTTAATACGTTTTTTATGAAAATTGTATAGCACTAAAGATGAGCACAGTTTATAAGTCATTAACTGTGCAGATTAAAATCTTGAGAAATAATTACAAAAAACGCTCTGAAACTCTGTACTACGTATACCCAAGTAAATATTGAAAAACTTAAAAACGAAAAGACAGTTCTTAAGAGCAGTAAGTGGAAAAATTGCGAAGCTTCGAAATTAGAATCAAGCATGGAGTCAGTCGGAGAAAAAGTAAAGCTCGTGTAGCGAGCACAAAAAATTCGCTAATGCCTACTTAAGTAAATGAGCTAGTTGACTCTGAGAAGCGAGCGAACGGAGTAAAGATGCTGCGTGCACATAGGTACGCACTCATACACACGCACGACACAAACACGCACACGAAACAGAGTCGTGAGCTCGTAAAAGGGGTTTTCTCTCATACTGTGTGCGAGTGTTATATATCAGAGCACTATCAACAAAGCGGCCATTGCGCGGCAGGGTGGGTGCGGTCGGTGGGTTTAGCCAATAAGCGCCGCGGCCCCCGGCCTTCCTAAGCCAATCAGAGCTCCTGCGCCAGCGCCGCCGAGCGCTCGTCTTTTGTCTCTATACCGTACAGCGCGCTATATATAACTTTGCAAAACAGGGGACGAGCAGCTACTGCAGTCTGCAACTCGCAACTCACGCACATATACAGTCATATGATACACACACGCGGGAGGCTCTTCCCCTACCATTGAGTTGCTGATATTGCTTCCCTCTCTCCTCCTTTCCCGGTTCCCTCTTCCTACTCCTCTTCCTCCTCTTACTCCTGCGGCCTCTGCATCTTTTGCACTCCAACTCGAGGTTTGTTCTTTTTTTTCTTTCTCTTCGTATTATTTTTTTTTTTTTTTAGCTAAACCGTATGTGAAAAGAGGGCGAAGCAGAAAAAGATTCTATTTTTCTTTAATTTTTCACCCGCACAAGAGGCGAGATAGAGCGAGAAGCCTGCGGCTGCAGACCGCGTTTTTCTCTCACTTCGTAATTTTCCTTTCCGAAAGAATCCGTCTGTCTGGACCGCGCTTGCTCATCTATGCATGACTGTATTCTATTGCTATCTAGCTTTTCCTTCGCTATTAAATCCCATACACATTATGCTTACCTTTTTACTTCCTTTTCTTTGCTGTGCGCGAAGAATTTATACTTTTGTAAACTCATAAAGCACCAAGCGGCTATTCTCGTGGTTTCATGTGCTATTGTTTCAAAATGAACGTCTTTGAAAGATTTGATTCTGAGAAGCGTACGTATGTTGATTAAGGAGAATCTAAGGAAGACTTTTATTTAATATTTAACAATTGCTTTGTTTAGCGATTCAAAGATGTTTTGCGGGTATGATTATTAAATCCATATAATTGCACCCTTCAAGTCGCAAAAATAATTTAGAGTCCTTTCATAAAAATTTTATTCTCATGAAAAGTGCGAGTAAGACCATAATTTTGTTTTGAAAAGCTTTTATTTTCTTAGGTTATTCAATTGTGCAGAATAGATCATGCCAAACGAAACTTGTTCAAAAACCTCAAGTTAAAATTACGACTCTGCACGCAAGCTCTGGTTAATTCGTTGATTGCAAACGACGCTGCGTTGCAGGCACGATCCGCAATTGTTAAATTATCAACTTGAAACGGAGCTCGAGCTGCCGATCACTCGTTCACATCAATATAATGCCTCGTGTAGTAGCTGTGCACGCGCGGACCTGAGAGAAGCGAGTAATTATACGTAGCGCGTGCGCGACAAGCCGCTCCAGCCGAGCTGTGTCCGCATATATAGAAGAAAAGGTCGGCAGCGCCGTATCGAACGAATATATGCAAAAATGAAAAGCTCCGCGCGTAGTACACTCATTGAGCCGGCGAAGGGTCGCCCGCTGGCAAGTTAATCGAAATGTCTCTGGCAGACTTCCGCCCACCGATTCTTCTTTGCGAGCGAGGCGCCTCGCACCGGGGGTCAATAGAACTTCCGGCCAGTCCTCGATTCTTTGACGCGCTCGCGCCTGTGTGCAGTGTATGTGAGCAGGCTCCCTCGCAATGCACATAATACGCGAAAAAAAGAGAGAGGAGCAGAGAGAAGAAGAAAAAAAATTGTTCGGCATCGATTCTCCTCTAGCTCGCACAGTGCCGGAGCAGCTAGTCGCTAGTATCGAAATAATCGTATAATCGTGTATAGCTGCGGTATCTCGTTACCCCCGGCGCGCGACTGTCAACGACCGACTCTCAATAGCACACGAACAAGCGGTCTTGATTTCGACGGTCTCATTTATTATTATATATGTCTTTATAACCATGGAGCTCTCCTTGCATGTACCACGCGCTACAATCAATCGGGGGAAGAGAGAGAGAGAGAGAGAGAGAGAGAGAGAGAGAGAGAGTAAAATTACGTGTCCAGAAGTTCTTTCAGCGACTCGAGTTAATATAAGTCGAGGAGCGACGGAACGAGAGCTTTTTTACACGCTCTACTCCTGATGGCGATCGATATTTTTTCGCCCCACGATGCATGAGGCATAAAATAGTATAAGAGAGAAAAAGTGTATGTGTGTATATGTAACGCTTTGAGCATTATACACTTTCAAGCAAGAGAGTTTCGGAAATTTTCATTAGCATATACTATATTCATCACGACGATACGGCAGCGTTTTCAGCAGTAAAAGAAAGAATCGCTTGAGCTGATTTGATAGTATAATGTTGGCACTCGCGTTTGCACAGTGAAATGAAAGCATTGCACCGATATCGCGAGATCTTCCTTTCTATTCTGCCGATGAAGCCAAGTGAAGAAAGCGCGTAAAAAATCAAAAAAGTAATCGCAAATCGCTTTAGTCGTTGAACCTCGACTTGAGCTTTGAAGTCGACGCTTTACGAATTGCATTGAACTATACATATGCTCGCCTCTATTCCATCGACCGAACGAATTCACTTTCGTGTGTTTACATTTATAGGTACTCGATGTTGATTGTAGTATAGCCGCAGCTACACTTACGGCCTACGATAATACCACATAAGTAACTTTTCTCGTATAATGCCTGAAGCGCACGTACAAACCGTTCGATTCAAGATGACTCTTCCAATTGCATCGTGAATCTATAATCTCTTGGTAACGGTTCGCATTTCTTATTGTTTAACCTAGTTTCATTTCATGCTTATACATAATCTAGGCACGGCATCGATGTAGTTTTAATATCATCCCCAGCTAAGTCGAGCGATGTTATATAAGGCAGAGAAAACTAGATCTGGTAAGCGAAAAGATAAAAGATTGCCAAGTCAAAGAAAAGTTAATTCATCCTTATCTGACAGCGTTACGATTTCTCTCGCTCTTCGCATCTTTCCCCACGCGCCCGTTGACGCTCATCAAGTCCGTCAGGTTCTCTCTTTCCCTTTCTCTCGCTCTCTTGCTTCTAACAATTTCCTTTGCGTCGTCGTTTCATTCTTCTCAAGAAATTGAAATGTCACAAGATCTCGTTCTCTCGTTTTCTCTTTGTCTCTTGCGTAGCTTGACGATGTTCCGCTATGCTGCTGCTGCTGCTGCTGCCCTGTGCTACGAGTGTCCTGTGTTCTATACATACACGTATTACTAGAGTCGGGCGGTCGAGCAGCGTTGCACTGCAGAAACTTTGGTTAAGTTCATAAAAACGAACTTTTCTCGGGATTCTTGGGCAACAAAAAAAGAAGGGAAGCTCAGCTCATATTTACATGCTACGCTGCGGTTCGAGCCCAGCTATAAAAGAAAAGAATAAACGGGATAATCGACCTCGAGTACCTTGATACCTTTGCTGTTAAGCCGCACTCAAACATAAGAAAGAAATTCACACGAGTTTATCCACATGCATATGTATGCGTAGAGGCTAGATGCATAAATGTATGGAGTGCATATAAAGCTGACAAGTAGGTCTTTAAGATGAAAAAAAGAGTCTTGAAAACTAAGCCATCTTGCTGCTGACGTCAAGCGGCTGCTGCACTGCTGTTGCAGTACAAGTCAGATGTAAAAACTAAAAGTAGACTTCTCTCTTTCTTTCTTAGTAAAATGTTCCAAGTGTATAAATGCTCATTTTCCTTTTGATCTCTGCGCGCGAAAAAAGTCGAACTAAATTTCTCTAGAGCTCCAGTAAGAATAGTTTGGCACTCCACAGTCTCTTAAGTACGTTATAAGTTTGAGACAAAAATTTTAACTTAGATTCAGTTCATTATGCATCGAAGATGGTAGAAAAAGTTTATTTTTATAGAAAACATAAGTATATGTACATAAATAGTTCGGGACAAAGGTCGACTACAGACGCGGGCTGCTTTCGCATCGAAAAAAAAAATTATCTGACTCGTGTACACGCGCAGTTGTCACTACGGCTTTTGAAAAGCCTTATTTTAAGCAAGCGCGCGCAAGGCAAGTCAACGGGGCAACAAGAAGAAAAACGCTACTCAACTCCAGTAATAAGTCTTTGAATTTTTTTAATGAAAGCGCTTGAAAACTCGAATAGGGTTAAGTAGTATCTTATTCCACTTCAAAAGATCGTTTAATTGCTAAGGCAGATAAATTTTTAATGCACCGTACGCTTGCTCGCTCGCTCGCTGCCTCATTTCTTCTACATGGGTATAAAGAGAAATAAGTGGACGTTGGGATCCCTTAACGATCCAATTCCCGAGCTTCTGGTATTCATTTTCGCAACGGCTATTCAAACCATCGAGATCATTTCGCCAAGTTGTCGCGCTGGGTACTTTACCTCCTTCGAAGTAATTTTAATTCAAAATAGAAAAAGTTCCTTTTATCCTTGTAACATATAGTAAGGCTACATTAACATATACGTATGTAAAAAAGTGTTGACTACTTTGTCACTGCTTCGTGGTATGTAAAAGTACTGCAATATCGTTCCTCGAGCTTACGTATTTTTTTTCTACTCGCGTAACGTATCCATGTCCTTGCGCCGACGAACAAAGGACCTAGCCTGCGTCTTAATAGGGCTGATTCTGCGAACTGGCCGCTCGCACTTACCTTCAATCTCGCGCTCCTGGGCGCGCGTTAGACTCGCAGGCCACGTCAGCTGAGACAATATGGCCCTTATGCATGCGTCTCTCGAGCTGCGAGAAAGCAATTCAACCCGTACATGTAGGCAGAAAATTAAAAATAAAAAGTCATCCAGGAAGAGAGGAGAATTTCTTCTCAGGACTCTTTGTACGTTCGTGTGTGTAATATTAAATGTGTGTGCTCGCTCACGGCCCTGGCTTTGAGTATACGCGCTGTCAACGCAAAAACAAAACAACAATCATCTGAAAAGATGACTTTGCATATGAAGTTTTATGAACGCTCGACTCGTATATTTTATAATAATAATAACGAAAATAATAAATAAGAGGCTGATACGAAGAAATCGTTCAGGAGTGAGTTACTCCCTCCGAAGCCGCCGTCGAGTCGCTTACACACATACCCTTGGCCCCCTCCGCGTGCCCCCCCTTTCTCTTCCAGAGCTCAGATTACGACTGACGCGCGGCGCCAGTGTATGGCTATGCGACGATCGAGTGCATTACTCAGGCGCATACGTATATTACAAAATGGCTGTCGGAGCGCGCTTTATTTCTTTTTCTTTCTCTCTCGCAGTCAGTAACACAAGCGAGGCACTGCGATGCACGATCCTACGTACTCGTAGCGAATCAGTGGTAAAGCTCAGCGTGCAGTCGAACTTTTCCCTGAAATAATATGTCGATGCACGTATAATTTCTTGCACACGGAGAGCACGCAAACAAGCTAGTGCTGCAGTTAATCGGGTGCACGCGAGCTCGTGAGCGCGATAGTAACATAAACTGCATTAGCATTCGCGCGCTTTGAGGCAGGATTTACGCTTAGCTGGCGATATGGGTTACTTAAATCCTCGTCGCTGTGTTCGGGGGTCGAGCGAAAAGAAAATGCCGAGCTGCCGCCAGTTCTCGTGCGCAAACTCTCCTTTGGCATAGCTCGGCTCGTCGTAAAGCAGCCCTGACCGTTCGCTAATTCGATTTAGCCGCGCACGGAGCTGCTGTAACTGTAAGCCCCTGCGTAGACTCTATATATATGCATTTGTGCTCGGTCTTGGAAAATCAGCGTGTCGCGTTATTTTGCGGCAACAACCGCACGAGCTCGTTTACCGAGACAAGAAAGCGGGAGAGGGCGAAAGAGAGAGAGAGAGAGAGAGAGAGAGAGAGAGAGGAAAGCCAGAGTGACGCCACTGTGGCGCTCGGCAAGCCCAGAGACTTTATGCTAACGAGTCCTGATACTAGGCATGTATATGCGCTCGGCAAACTTGCCAGCCGTGCGTACCCTCTACCGCGTACTTTATACCAAGAGGGTAAGATACTGTTGAGTGGGGTAGTAACGTTCCGTTACACGCGAATCAATGAGCGCGGAGTCGATGCCGAAAACAAATATTCGCCGGGCTGTGCGTGGGAGAGGGCGGATGACAAAAAAATAGTTATTAGATGCTCGCTCGAGGATGAAGGCAGCATAATACAGTCCCGGCTCCTGCTCAAGTGCGCTGCGAGTGGAAACGACCCTGGACAATTTTGGCGCATCGTCTATTCATAACACAGGAACATCTGGTGAAAGTTTTTTTATTAAGAATTCATTTCATCTACCATTTTTACACCCCGAATCCGGCAAACTCGCGCTTGCTATATCCTGCCCTTGTCATTTCCCACTCTCTCTCTTTCCTCTCCCTCTCTTTCTCTTTCTCTCTCTTTCTCTCTCTATCTTACTCGCTTTCAAGCAGCGCACATTTTGGTAGAGTCTATACTGACTACATACTATGCATGTACACATCTCCCTTCTTCTATATGCACACCCTCCTCCGAATATAGCAGCGTTCAGCTATATTTGGTCTCTTCGACTTAAGAAAGGGTAATGGCGCGTAAGCTTTGCGCTCTCAAATGACCTAAGAACTTAGCAGCCATGTTCATGTTTAGTTCGAACATGTCCAACTACTAGTGCATTTTCTTGGTTAAAATGTTCTCTGTCGAGACATCAAAATATACATTTAAATCTTTTTGATTCGTATTTACAACATTCGAATATAATTTCCAAACTTAATGCTAGTAGGCATTGAGTTTTTTCGTTTGTCAAAATGCTGCGTGACAACCATGCAGTAAATGCGACATAATAACGGTGGTACAATTATTTCCTTGACGTTTTTTATTTTCAATATGTTATGTGATCATTTCATCTTGCTGGTGCGTGATAATCTATGAAACAAAAGAAACTTAAATGAACGTTCGCCCATCTGAATGCGCACACGAGCTGTCAATAACTTTTAGGCGTTCACACCATCATTAAATAGTTGTGATGGAATTTTTATTATTCTTTTACAATGAAATCAGAAATATTTTATTGCTAATGTAATTTTTCATTAAACCCATACATGATATCAAATTTTTAATTCAGTAATAATCAATAATTAATTATGCAATTGATTTACGAAACAACCCCATAACTGACAGGCATCAGACACTAATAAACTTTAAGGCACGCTCCAAAGATCGTATTCAGGCTAAAAACAGTATCTAGACACTGCCCAGGGAACAACTGGCTTGTGAAAAACAAAGCAAGAGCGATACGTGCTTAACAAAATTTTTGCATTCGTCTAAAGCTGTTGCCAAAGCATTATATTGATTTTGTTTTTTGGCTCCTTTCTACGCCGTAGTCGCACTATAGTACACGAACTTGTCTTTGCGGGTCTCGCATACTCGCTCACTCACTTTCTCGCAACTGTATGTATCTGCATATCTGTGATGATAAAAGCGAGCTGGCACGCAGCGCGTATTATTGCACAAGCGTATACGGCTCTCGCTCGCTATACATGCATGCTTGGAACTTTATGTATGCATGCAGACTCACTCAACGAGATAATGGCCTGGACAAAATTGTCTATGTGCGCGCATGGGTGCTTATATGGCTCTCTGTGTGAGTTTGAAAATGTCGCACGTCGCATTAACCATTCGCGAGCTTTGACGTTTCTCCGACGCAACTGTCCACCGCACGTGACCATCTTTAGCGTAACTTTTCCATTTAAAAAAATTTTTTTTTTAATGTACCTCTTAACGTATCCATATTTTTAATTAAGAAACTTCGATAGATTGAAGTTAAACAACGATTATCGTGGTTTTACAACATTTACTTCATCAGCTTAAGTGTGGCGCTTGATGCATTGAGTATTATCCCGTTTCAATGATGATTGATTCACACGGTTAAAACGCATTTGCTTTACGCTCGTATAAGCGCAGTTGCCATTAAAAAATGACGCTAAACGACGAGAAAAAACTTCAGAGCTTAGTTTGGGTGCTAACTGCAACAGCAGCAGCCCTTGAACTTCAAACGAAGTTGCTTTCTCTCTCTCACACTGCGTAGATTTTTCTCACAACAAAAACGTCCTCTTAATCGCATTAATAATAAACTTCAAAAGAAATTGTCGTGCTGGCTAGACGACGGCGATGATGACGACGATGGCAAGAAAAACGGCCTTTCAAGAAAGAAAGCCTAGAGTCTTTTTTTCTTTTCTGCGTCAAGTCACCGCTGACGTCGACCATCGTGCAGCCATAAGAGCACACCCAAACCACTACAAAACTTCCTCTGCGCACACATTTATAAACGGGCTCGCAAGCACACGCTTACACATACACGCAAGAAGTTGAAGTACAGAAAACAAAGTACTTTGCAAGGGTGCATGATTGTAGTGCGCTTGCATGTGTATGAACGTAAACGTAAACATCATGGAGCGTGTGTGTTGAGAAAGAAGGGGTAAAAACTTCTCAAAGTAGAAAAATAGCGATAGCAGGTATACGCTTATTAAAATCGATCAAAATTCTCGATGACTTTTGACACATGAAAAAACAGTACGACTGCTAATTGCGCGTACTAATTAAAAAAAGGTCTCAATAACGTCGTTGAAAGATCACGGTCGATTTTTGATCATTAATTTTAAATAAATAAATTATTATTATTAATTAATTAATTATTATATATTAATTAATTTATTTATTATTATTCAAGAAAAACTCGATATATCAGTGTATGCATTATTGAAAATAATTTTAACAAGCTTTTAATGAATTCGAACATGTATCAAATCACCCTCCGTAACTGGCGGTATAAGTTCCCACACTTCATTCCCGATTCTTATAAGTATATTTTTCTGATGCTATAATTTTCTTTCATATTTGAACGAATTCACGATCGCCAAAATGAAATTAGAATCGAATCGTCGGAGTCTCGCGGGACTCATGCATTCAAACGTATACTTGCAGTCAGTCTCACTCTTGATTGTGCCAAGTACGCGACGACATTCACTACACTTTCACACGTTTCGTTGCTCGATCTCCGAGCAAAGACATCGTCGCTGCTTGCAGAAAAGTACGTGTAGCTCACGCGTGTTTATATATACGTACGCGCGTATTCATACGCGCGCATCATATCTCTCGCTCTGTCCCCCCCTATATATATATTATATTGATGCTGTACGTGTGGGCTATGTGCTCGTGTAAAACGTGAAAGGGTGGCGCGAGCTGCAAACTTTCCCTCGTGAATTTTCGATGGCCTGCGTAGACATTGGGTAACGCACGAATACCATGCCGGATGGGGCGAATTAATAAGACACTCGTTCTCATATGCGTGCGCGCGCGTTAACTTGAATACGCGGTCGTATATAAAGTATGCGAGGCTACGCTGGCACCTACATATTATATCTGCTATACATGTATCGTTTTTGCTCGTGCGTTGTGCGCTCTCCAACGACGAGAGAACTCATGAGTATTTTATGGTGAATGAATGATGAATATCGCACTTAATTGGTCGTTCGAGGGTGTGAATTAAACTAAGTTAGGGTCTTCTGAGAAAATTTGCACCGAAGATTGTTTTCGAGACGAATAACTTGGTATCTGGGTGGCTGAATTTCAAGTAAATATTTTTAACATAACAAAAATGATTTCTTAAAAAATAATTACAGCGATTCCGTAAAATTATATAGCAAATCGTCAAAAAAGACATTTCGCAACGAAGCAATTTTTTCTTTGCATAATGGAAAGATTAGATGATCAAAAATTTACACTCGTACTTTATGCGAATATAAACGACTGCAAACTTTTATATATTTACGATTTTTGAACCAACACTCCAAACGATTTAATCACCTCATTTGAGCTCGTCAAGAGCCGATAAATTCTACAAAGTGCAATGTGATGCGTGTATTCTCTAAAGAAACGACGAGACAGTTTCTAATCCCCCCCAATAATACGCTCTCTTCATCCCCCTTCGGACCATCGAATCTGCTCGAGCTCGGTATGTTATACGCGCACACACATGTATGTATTTGAAACATCCCCTTGGGTGATAAATTCGTTTTTGCTCCTGAGGAGACAAAACGAGCAAACGCATTAACTATTTAGATCAACAGCCGCACGCGAGTCGACAAGTGGGTGCGCTCATAGGTGACTCGACTTTTACAGATGATGATCCGCGTCGAGGCCAAAGTAGCCATTATCGCTGCTCGCTTATATTCATAATATCGATTATGCGCCAGCCAGCCGGGGCGGCCTGGAATTCGTTTAATTAACCTACGTTATGCGGACGCGCGCGCTTTCAGCTCGACCTATGTGTACAGCAGTTGCAGCACATCTATAGTCGTATATCCACACCCACGCACGCGCTCACCCTAATATTATAAGATTATGTGCGCGGACTGCAAGTGACAATCCAAAGGCTGGAATTCGGGGCTTCGCTCACGCTGACTCTTCCATTATGTCCATTGTCCCAGTCAATAAGAGATTAAGGGCTTAACGTTTATTGACTTCGCAAATGTACAGTTCGACATAGAAAACTATTTAAAAACGTCGCAGCCGTTCTAGCAGAACAATTGAAAAAGTCATAAGCACACGTGCAGCGGGTGGCGCGTCGCGCGCTTTATCGCATAATTATGAGTTACAGCGAATCGTTTTGTCCGACGTAGCGATTTTAGTTTTTACACCAATTTTGCGATGTTAACTTAATTGAAAATTCTTATAAATTGATCAGTCTTTTACGTTATGATCGCATATAAGATTCAAAATGAACAACAATTATGAATGAAGTCAACATAGCTCTTGTAGCAATTATCGAGTGTCAGCCGCAAAATCCAAAAGAGAAAAAATAAAAAATAAAAATCGATTGTTCGTGAAATCTCGTTTTTATGACATAGTCGCTTTATTGTGTATAAAAGTTTTGAATCAAAGTTTTGCGCAGAAAAATTCGCAACGACTGCACGTCGATCATCAGCACGCGCGTTTTCTCATCAGAAGCAGCAGCGGTGGTGGTGGGCAGACGAAGCAGCCTTTTACTTCGTGTACATATAACGCGCACATACACACGCGTGCAGACATATAGCGTGCGGGGGCGTGGCTGCAGCTAGCAAGCATTGCAGTGTACACGCGCGCACACATACACACGTATACAAAATATTCTCTACTGGTAATTCGGTTAGTCGAGGATTTATATATCTGCTACTGACAGACTTGCACGATTCGCGGCTGCTTGTTTCTCTCTCTCTCTCTCTCCCTCCCTCTTGCGTTCACTCGCTCGCTCGCTCGCTCGTTCATGCATATACAAGAAAATCCGCTCTTCGCTTTTATTAGAATTTATAAGCGAAGCGCGCCTTGTACATATACGTATCGCGGAACGCCCAAATTGCGTTTGCTCGAGTGCGTCTAAACCTGCAACAAGATGAGGGGTGCGTACTTGTCGTTTCGGCGCAACTTTTCCTCTCTCTCTCTCTCTCTCTCTCTCATTCTCTATATACATTTTCTCATTTTTTTCGCTCAATTTTCTTTTCTGTTTTGACTTCGTTATCTGGGCAAGACTCGTTATTTTACCGCACAGACTTTTTTCATTTGCAAAACCTTACGCGCACGTAACGCGCGTTGAAGCATTTACTTATATGCACGATAGCCGCACAACTACCGTATCCAAATTCCGAGGATAAAATGAAGACGCATCGTATCTGTGTCTCAACCGAAAGTGTGATTCAGATCGGCCATTCATAACAATCGAATAAATCGCAATTTTTCCCACATTTTGGAGGATACACACGCATTATATATATATATAGCATATCTTTTCACTGCTGATCGCATTATTTGGTCAATTTTTTCCGTCGCTTGAGCTTCGTGCCCATCCAAGGGAGCGGTGAAATTTATCCGAGCTAAAACTCATCGCTTTGTCCGATGCGGACTGCGATCTCGGGTACCTTATACATCCGACTCAGCGGTCTTTCCTGCCTATAACGAAAGATCTCATCCTGAAAATCGTAGGACCATCAACATGGACGTTTATAGATATAAATTTACAGCTCCCCGCCTCTAGCCCGATGCACGGTCCCGAACCTCTATCGCCTTGATTACTGTCCGAGTCGGCTAGTGGCATTGAGAAACGCGTATACTACTTGGCTGCTTGAATGGATAATCGATGACTCTGTAACGCTCGACTAAACCAGTAATATACTTTATTTTTCTATTGACGAAATTCGATTAAGCGTGTACAATGTAGTGCAAGTACGTTACTATGACAAACATCTTCATTACATTTATTTTATGTGTGTTGCACTTCATTTGCAATCAAGAGTCAGTAAATATCTATCACAAGTATATTGTTGCAAAAATTGTTCTGTCCTAGAAATCAGCAAGTTCGATTGTTAATCAGCTCAAACTACGTGTCATGCTATTAATTTGATCACTGGTTTTGTTTTTTACACTTTCAATGCGTACACACGTTTGCGGGTAAAAAAATTGGGTATAGTTGGCCCCTCTTTCTCGAGCGATGTCTCTTAGCTCATCGCATCGGCCAAACGAGCACACGCTACAGAGCCAGTGCTCGCAGTACATATAATGACGTGACGCCGGCGCGTGTCGACCTCACAGTGGGTGTCTGATACAGAATAACGGTCATGCGCGTACATCGTGTCCGGCAAATTTCTTCCTTACCGCAGTGATCTTCTCAGGCACACTATTACGGACGTGTTCACGTATATATATATATACATATTATACATATATTGGTATAGATAAAAAAAAAATAAATATGCTTTTGCGTACAATAATGAGGTGCAAGGGGTCGAAACGTGCGTGATACTCTAAAGGTAATCAGATACACACAGTGCACAGACACCCTTTATTCGTAATTAGAAATTTATTAAGAATACGATAGGGTCCGTAAATAGCTCTAGGCTATCACGTATTCTCGTAATTCCGTATAACAAGATCTCGACTGTGAGTTTGAGTTTCTATATTGTCTTGTAAAAGAGTATCCATATTACGATTCACATTCGGCTGGACGCTTGTGCAGTGTACTAATATAGGCGTGCTCTCATCGTGCATCGCCCACGTGCCAGAAGGGAAATTGACAAAACCCAGCGACAGAACTAGTGGCAGTCGAGACGACTAACTACTAATCGGAAACTCGCTCAACGAGGGCGTAATCAGGATAATCTGTCAACGCGCATAGATCACGCAGTCGCGCAAGGAGGATATACACGTCATTAGAAGTTGCTGTAATACACGCATGCAGTTGCCTTATGCAGAGTAGAAGTAGTCGAGGCAAAAGTCACGACGGTGCCATTAGTCCGTTTTGCGTATTCTACTTAGGACTAAAACTCAACTAGTTATATTTCCACGCGAATTAATTATAGCGAAAAGTATTTACCATGTTCACGACTAATTACAAAATTGAATTATCTAAAATTTTAGTAACATCATGAATTTTTTCCCACAATTTTGATGACTAAGTAAGAGCTGTTAAACACGAGATAAAGCATTACATGAAATTATCGGTTTATAAAATTACAAAATGAGTACGTTGCACAAAAACATACACAACTTTCTTGAATAAATAACCATTAAATTTTCCTTTCAAACCAATACTTGATGATGAAACTCATTATGGCATGAAAGCTCTTACAATCGAGTGCTTGTCTTTGTCGACGCAGCAAATTTTTTTCAGAAAGCACGAAAGATCTTTGTACGCCAATATAATTATCAGCTCAAAACCATTCAAAGTCCTTCGATTCTGAAAATCTGTCTCCTTTTAGCTCAAAGGTTCATGTTTGAAGATTAATAGGAAAAAAGCCACAGGCTTATATGCTAAGAATATGCATTGTCATGATTGATAAGTGCGCTACAATACATAATCATATTGAATATCAGAAGAGAAGACGGCAACGTCGCTTCATCGTGTGCGACAACTTGAAAAAAGCGTGAAATCCAATACTCCAGGTATTGGTGTAACGCGTGCGCTTGTGCACCACCATGCGCCAGGGAAAAAGTAAGCGCAGCACCTCGCTCGAACAGAGAAGTCACGCATAGCCTCATTAAGCTTTTTAACGTAAATTAGAGTCACAGTCTCGGTAATGCAATCTTCGATAATCATCGCTGCGGCTCGTTGTAAGCCTATCGCACACATAACGCGATTCATACTATCCATTCATTGCTTCTTTTTTTTTTTACTTCTTTATCGAACTCGTTGTATAAAACAAAAAAGCTTATAGGATAGTTTTAAGGGATTCCACAAACATATCTTAACACCCTTTACACAACTCCAAAAAGGTGGTATTAATATACGAACATGCTAAATATTTTGTTACAGTTTTGTAGCAAACACGAATAATTTTTTTAATTTAGTATACTAATTACTTCTTAAAAACACACCAATGATTTATCTAAGACATCGTATTTATCCTAAAAAACTTCAAATCAAAACATTTGTTAAGTGAAAAATGTGAGACCTGTAGGCAAAGAGTAAGTGAGAGATTAATCCATAAATATCCATTAGACTGAATGCTGCGTTGACAAATAAAGATATAACCCCTGAGTAAACGAGCTACCTCTCCCTTTTACTTGCACATCCCTCTGAAGGGAGAAGTAGCCAAAGAAGAAGAAGCATAGAAGCATCTTTTCATCCAGACATAATTACTCCACCCGTCTTCTCTTTTCCTCTCTCTCTCTCTCTCTTTCAGAGTCGTTTCTTCGGCAACGAATCGACTTTGGCGCCATTGTTCTCAAGTCTCTCTTCGTAGTATATCCCACACCGCCGATTGGTAATTGTCGAGCCGCCTACGCTGTTGTTATCTGGTAGAGCTTGTCGAGATTCATGAATTGCTCAAGTTTCGCCTTAACCATCCTCCTGTTTCCTAATACCCAGTTTCTCCCCGAGCTCATTCCAAATTCTATACTTTCTTCGATTTGAGCATTACATGCGTTAACTCCTTCACAAACGTGCAGATGTTACTTTTTCTATGAATTCAAGGCGCTACAGTAGGAGTAGCATGCCCAAAGAGAATTTTTCTTTTGTCTTCGAATGTGTTTATATAGTGGTGTTGGCAGTTATAACGGTAGCAGCCGCGGCAGTAGCGTCAGAAGAACTGATCGATGATGCTGCGTTAGCGAGCGAGTTCCTTCTGCGCATGGCCGGTTAAACATTATAGCGGACATGCAAATAAAACGTGTACTCGCGTACTGCCTGCCTGGTAGGCTGCCTGTTGGAGCTTGCGTTAGAGTGTATGCTTGTGCGTGTTGCGAGACGAGAGGGGTGAGTGAAATGGCTTCTGTACTGAACGAAGGAAGAAGAAGATTTGCCAAACAAAAAACCCATATGTTGATTCGAGGGATACTCCATGCTGACAAGAGAAGATCTTAATTCTTTGCTACCTACTAAAGGAAGCTTTGTGACAGGCCCAAAAGTGAGGGTTTGAACCAGTTGTCGTAGTAAAATTTGGTTTTTATATTCGTAAACTACATTGAATTTTCAACAAATATGTGTGTATATGCATGTGTACTGCTAGCTACTTACGTAGAATTTGTGTGTAGTAAAAAGCGTCAAAAAATAAATTTTTTTACTAAGATTGAAAATGAGAGAATTATGCTGGGAATTTTTAAGTAAGCTTGGAGAGGTACAAGAAATCGTTGCTATTCAGTTTTAATCAGTTAGTGAGTGATAGTCGACACGGTTGCACAGTATAGTGCGTCAGAAAACATTTGTATGGTTCATAATATTTTTAATTACTTCTCAGTTTATCATATATACGAAGTCAGTAGAAAATTTTTTATTGCCTTTTATACAAACTTTTACACATCTTATCCGCAAAAAATGTCTCCGGACAAATTAGTACGTCCACGTAGATTATATCTTTGCGTCATACGTGCGTTTATCAAAAACCCAAAACTTATATTAATTAAAACTAATTATATATTTAAATTGCATATTTTTGTAAAACTGTTACAGAACACAATAACGTTACATCTAAATTTCATTGAAACGTGTTCTTTTCATAACTGTGATTAGCTTTCGCGCATGTTGAAAAAAGTTAAAGAGGAATTATTTTAAAAAATTTTTAAAAATCGATTTGAATTTTCAGCTTGTACAATTCAATAATTGTTTCTCTTAATTGCATGTTAATGATTTTGTGATGCGACTTTGGCTATAAAATTGTCATTCACGCACTCAAAATACAAGCCATTACGTATATTATTTCATCAATTAACGTACCCGTTGACAGCTCGTTGAAGGTATATGAATCATAATTATTGTCGCTTTTAAAATTGATTATTGGAATTATACAATTTATATAATAACAACTTTCATTTCTTCATAATCAGGTGAAATAATAAAACTGGTTCCAATAAACTTATTACTTAACTGAAGCAAATTATTAAGAAATACAACAATCTGTGGGTTACTTATCGTACACAAAAAACTGTGAGAAAGTTTGCTTTGATATGTGATTTTGCATTACATTAATCTATACGAATGAAGTCGAGGCTGCAAGAAAGATTTAACGTATTTAGATTTCCGTTTACAGCTGTGCCATTTGAATTTTGCAATTGATTGAAAATCGAACTACCCCAAAACAATTTTTTTCCTTTGGAATCTTTTTGTGCCTCGTTTAAGCAGAATGTATAGAATATGAGGTTCAATGTTTGATCGGCACGTTAAATCCAATATTTTGCGAGATTCTTTTATGTATGAATAAAGACGTCATTATTTTGGTCCAATTCAGCGATACATCAAACAATCGTTAAAATTGATACGGCAGTGTGCAAACGGAAAGTAAATATGTATTAGATATCGTACATTGCGTTCCTCATAGGTTTGCGTACCGAGCGAAAAGATAGAACGAATAAAGAAGAGCGGCACGCGACCGCACACAGAATCCAAGCGTTTGAGTCCGCTGTTTGGGAATAAGTTTATATACGTATTTGCTGTTCACTGTTCCCCTGATCAGTGCACTGCAGAGGGATGATCATTAGCGACTATTTTCAGAGCCATTACTAACTAGACGCACTCGAGCTAAAAGAAAATAGGATAACGAACCCTCGTTTCTTGGGCGAGTTTACATATACATATGAATTTGCGGCTTCTATGCTACACCTTAATTGGGTTATAATGGTGGTTTTGTAACGATGCTATTTTCGTCACTTTACAAGCTGATTCACCTCAAATACCTGTGCCAAAAAAAAAATATATTTCAAAAATTGGTACTTCAGTTTTTCAAACAATTGACTCTGGGAGATCTCAGAATTTAAAGCTATTTCGTCTCAATGTTACAGGTTTGGTTTCAAAATCGTCGAGCAAAATGGCGCAAAACCGAAAAATGCTGGGGACGAAGTACCATAATGGCGGAATACGGTCTTTATGGAGCAATGGTGAGACACTCGCTACCATTACCCGAAACCATTCTTAAAAGTGCTAAGGAAAATGAGTCGGTAGCACCGTGGCTACTAGGTAATTATCAAGTTTTCATATTATTTATTTTAAATCTTGCAATATCAACACAAAGTTAATTATTTTATTATTTTATTTTATTCAATTTCATATTGTACTACCATAATTATAATGCAAGTTTTTTTGGACAAAAGATTTGTTGATGAAACGTTTTCTTTTTAATTTGAAATCTTATATGTGCTTGATTATATCGCTTAATTGTTCTTAAAAACAGTAATTGTTTTTATTCAAAACGGTATATGACAATTTTTTTCAACCAACTACTTATAGACATTAATGTTTTGTTATAATTGTGTTTATTTGTTGTGTCACGTAAAAAAAATCAAATATTTCCTTGTAATGTATATGCAATCCTTCACTACATATGTTTATAGTTTTTTTTATTGTCATTTAAATTGTTCATTTAGTTACTTGTCAATGTTTAACGTCTTAAACGTCTTGAGGATTTCGATGAAAAAAAGACAACGATTTACCAATTAATCTTTAGTAATCCAAAAAAAACTTTGAAATTTGCATTTTTACAAATCTTACAAAAATGTAGTGTCAAAAATTGTGTAACCAACAAATTATAAAGGAAATTGAAATAATCTATAAATAATATAAAACTCATTACATTTGCCATTCTAATTATTACTGCAAGAGAGAAAGATTTTGAAATTTTGTGGCTAGCTGTAAGCCACCAATAAAAGAAAAAAAGTAAAGTAATTTGCGATCAATATTTTTATGTTTGTCTGTATCAGCGCAATCCTCTAAGACAAGTGGCTTTCAAAACGAAAATAATCGACGCGATTCACTTGACTGTGGCTCCTTAGGGATGCACCGAAAGTCACTCGAAGCTGCTGAGCATTTGAAATCTGGTGATGAAAGTGGCACCGAAAATCCTGGTGGTTCAAATTCACCACCACATAATCATCATCCTGGTGGACCGACTAGCTCAGAAAGTGGTCAAGAGAGTCAAGATGGCATGGGTCCCACTTCTTCATCAGGTATAAATCATTCATTTTTCATCTTACTATTTGAAATTGTACATTGGAAAATTTTACTTTAAGCGAGACTTATTCACATTGAATGTGCATTAAAAGAAAATAAAGAAATTGATCAAAGCACTCCCCGTTGAGAAAATATGCAAAACTCCGATGTCCGATGCAAAACTCCGATATCTATTTGTATCGACATTTCTTATCGACTCAATATTTAGCTAACGAAAAAAGAGTTGAAATGTATTAAAATATGATATTCTTAAGATTCTTCTAAATAATCTCAATCTAAAACTGAAGTTTTTTTACATCTATATGTGAGTTTTCAAAGAACTTTCGATATTATTTAAAGGGAGTCATACACCAATTCATTCCTCTTTGACATTTTTGTCATATAAATCATAGTTTAATGGTAATCTATATTTTCAACACTGACAACTTTGAGCCCTAAAAAATGCGGAAAAAGTTGTTGAATAGGCCTTTGCATCTAAAAAATAGCTTATTTTTGCTGTTTTAGCACTTTGGCACTGTGCGCAAGGTTCAGATCAGAGTTTTATAGGTGCTACTTTCTGTTAAGGAGCAAAATCTTCAGAAAAGTACCCTTTATGGGCTGATTTTTGTGGTGAAAATGTAGATTGACATTAAACTGTGATTTATATGATAAAAGTGCCGAAGGAAATGGAATTATGTATGACTCCCCTTAACTACTGTAAAGAACATCAGGTAAGCCGCCGTGCGCTCGTCATCGCGATGTGACACGCGTTGAGTAAAAGTAAGAACAACTTCCTAAATTTACAGTTTATACTCGTTTTTCAATCCATACTGAACAAAAGAATCAGCTTTTCTAAAACCAAATGCGCCATTCGAAAGCTGAAGAAATATACATTAAATTTTGTGAAAAAAATTAGAGTTGTTGTAGAAAAAAGTACAGCCCGATCTCTGGTAGAAATCAAACATTTTTTCGGCATTAAAGACGTTGGGGACGCAACCGAGTTCAAATCAGAAACTATCAAGAAACAGCGGAAGGTAGATACTTGATTTGACTAGGTGGGTCGGTGGTAACATAGGCTCAGAGCCATTACGCATGCTATCACGCGTATTTTTGTCTGCTGCTAACCTCTCGAGTTAGATTGAATGTAGAGCAAACAGGAAATTTTTTATTTTTATAAAATTACTTTGAAATAAACTCATGAATACACAATATAACTGATACCATTTGAAAGGTAATAACTTCATCTTTAATTACGTGAAATTTGGTCATGATCTTCCATCTTTATCACAAGTTATACTTAAAATCGTGTGAAATATGTTGCGCGCTTCTATTATAGCCATTTTAAAAAGTGTACTTTACTTTTGAAATTAAAATTTACAAAATTTAACTCGACAAACGAAGCTGAAATTTCGGGAAAAAATTATAAGGGGTTTCAACTATCAATTTCCGAAGTTTCAACTTCGTGGCCCATCTTAACGCAAAGATCCCCAACGTCTTTAATGAAATGATTAGGGCTGTGTGAGTACTCGAAAAAACTCGACTCGTCGAGTTCGAGTTTTTTCCTCGAGTTCGAGTCAATTACTCGATTTTTTGAGTACTCGAGTTTTTTCGGGTACTCGAATTTTTTCGAGTAATCGAGTTTTTAGAGTACTCGCAATATATTTAAGTTTTAAATAAATAGATGATGAATTTACAGTCTCTAAACCCCTCCCTTTGTGTGTACGTGCTTATAAGTGTGATGAAGTGTGGTACTATTAAATTATTTTCTTCTTCCAATCTAATCCGCTGTGAATATCACACTTATAATCATGTACACACAAAGGAAGGTTGTCTAGAGACTGTTAATTCATTATTTATTTACTTAAAACTAAAATATATTGCGAGTACTCGAAAAAAGCGCGAGTACTCGAAAACTCGGGTACTCGCACAGCCATTATTACTTTCTTTTTTTTTTAAGAATTTGATAAAGCTAAGATTGGAGAAAACGTTTTTGTAAGGATATCGACATTTTGTAATGGACTCAAGCAGAAAAAAACTTTCTAGATAGAGCCACTTTTCAATGAACCTTATTCAATATAATAACGAATAAAGTTTATAATTTTTTTTTGAAGTACTTATAAACTTAATTGACATAAACTTGAATATAAAATATCTGATAGACAAATATTTTTTGTAGTTCAAGATACAGAGCAATTGAGAAACGAAAGTATTGCTTGTTTGAGAGCAAAAGCTCAACAGCATCAACTACAATTAAGCTTACAACCATCCAGTGGAGCTTCAAATGCAACATCCTATACGGCAGGTCCTCAAACTGGAACTCTTCATGCAACAGTTTAAATGTAAATAAAAATAAACAACCTTTTCACAATAAATTTTGGGAAGCAATTTTCACATTTTATTTATTTTTTTACAGAAAATTGAATATTTCAAGATTTATGCCACTGAAAATATCAACATTTTCTTAGTGAAATGAGGATTGGAGGATGTAGCAATTAGTAAATCATCATCAACATTTTAAGCTAAAGCCAAATACATTTTTGGGGGCATCTTCATCTGAATCATTTTCATTTGATCATTGAAGATGAACGTTAACTGTACTTCAAGTCAACGTATTTTTTAAAGCAAAATATTAATCAATTCAGAATAGTTTGATTTCGACAATATTGTACTGTTTGCCTATTGAACAAACAGTTGTTTATGAAACTCTACTTATTATTATGATTGATTCAAAAAAATTTTGCCAAAAACTCATTCTTACTATTTTATCAATCTCTGACTGATTAAAGCAAAGTAGTATAAAGTCTTTATGAACTTCGAGAAAACTATTGTTTAGGAATGAACAAAAATCTAAGTGAATCTGAATTAGTGAAGCGCACAGTATGAAACCAAACTATTTCGAAAGCGATTAAGAGCTTCGAGACCGAATTCAAGGAGCTTCCAAAAATAAATATAGATTATTCAACGAAAAAAAATGGAAAAATTCATGGAATATAAAATCGACAACGTTATCGAAAATTAAAAGAGGAAGAACGCTGTATGCAATAATCAGCTTATGAGATAATGATAAATTCTTTTGACGTAGTTTCGTCGACTCCATTACATTTCTTTTCAAAGCGTTGAATTTAACAAGGATCACATTTTTATCTACCTTGCTTCTTGGAAGAGCTCAATATTTTGAATGAATTGATTAAATATTCAAAGAGTTAATGTTCTCATAGATTTGTGTATAAAATAATGGTAATATCAAAATTTAAATGTACAATATAATTTAGTCGTTCATTAAAAAAAAAGAAAATTGAAAATTGTAAATTGTGTAATATAATCGAATCTTACGTAATTAATATTTGGAAACATTTATTTTGTAAAACAACACTTAGAAAATAATGTGCAACTATCAACGAACATTCTCATTTCATCGAAAGAAACACAATGAATGAAAAATATTGTGCGTTATGTATGTACAAGATAATTAGTTAAAAGTTCCTTTTTCTTATTCGTACAATAATTGAACTTGACAAAATGAACATGAAATAATGTTTTTGATTATAAATGAATACAAAAAAATTTGTAATGAAAAAATAAAATAAACTTATTAAATGATTAATAACGCACATATTTTTTGACTTGAGAAAAACAAAGAAAAAACAAAAAAATGTATAGATCAATGACAGAGTACACGATTATTATAAAATAAAAATTTAGTCGAGAGTTATAAATATTATATTATAAAAAAAAGTTTGTACGAAATAAAAGAGCGTATGTATGTGATAGATGAGTACATTTGGAATGAATTAAATATATACGTATAGATAGATATAAAAATGAAAAACTAAGGAAAGATACCTAATGAAGGTCAAAATTGAATATAGATGATAAGGAAATAATATAATGAATTAATCAACCTCCCAACGTTATACGAGTACTTAAGAGGCAAATTTTATCGTTGTCGAATGTGCAATATATCAGCATAAGTTTTTCATCTGTAAGACTCAAAATACTTTTAATTTAAAGAGCAAATCTTTGATATTAGTGTAATAATTATTTTATATTATTTTGATGACTCACCAAAAGAGAAGAGAAATGCGATTTGAAATGGTAATTTTATTGTCTTCTGTGTAAATACCTCTTATGAATAAATATAATTATAAAAATATGATTACGTGTAGCCAATTTGACTTACAAAAAGAGTAAAATATGCAACTCTATCACTTGATTACTGATTATTCTTTAAATATTTTATGCGACATTGAGAGATCTAAAGAATATTTGTTGATTTACACTCATTTTCTCGATATGTTAAAAATCAATGAAAACGACTGTAAAACGCAACTGCATATCTCTGTAAGCCTAAAATTACATAATTTTATCATGGGTTTAGCTATGAAGGGGAAATTTTTATACAAAATTTATTATTTTCGCATACAAAACTCCAAATAAGCCAAGAGATATCTAGGAAAAGATGATTTTTGTACACGAAACTTAAAAGATTACAAGCATTTCGTATATGAATTTTCCCTGAACAGACACTTCATTATTATTATACATTATTTTGTGCTTAAACGTCTTGGCACAAATGTGATTATTAATTTATATTATTATTTTATTCCATTATTATCTTTATTTCATCAGACATATACACATAAATGAAATTTTTAAAGATTGTTCTTTAATGCATTTGAGTGATAATTTAGCATTAAGTATGAGTAAATCATATGACATTCATTTTATGTACTTAAATTAATATATTAATTTATTGTTTGGTTTTTTAGCAAAAACTGTTGTAAAAAGGCTTTATGATCTCATCAGTTTGATATGTTTAGCAATATTAAATGTATTATAAAATTGAATAAAATTATTTGTATGAATTCATTATTATTCCACTATAATAACGTTACATAAAAAATTTTCGAAACCTTTGAGGCCATTTTTATACAACTACCTACTGTTTCATATGAATTAAGAAATAAAAGTTATTTATTTTGAATTGAGTAACATTCAAATCGAGCGCTTTAATGCAATTGCACGTTAGATTATAGATTAAGCTTATGCGCTGTACTTCAGAAGACATCATTTTTAAAAAAGTATAAAATATATCAAAAAGATCTCCTGAATGAAGTAGCCAAACAAATGAAAATGATGGTCAAATTGAATAAATTTGTTGTCGAATTATTGATATTATAAAAAAAACTTAGTATAGTCATCAAAAAACGAAGATGTGATGCTCTAATACTGCAAATTGAAAAAATGACTTGTACAATTCACCGACTTGATAAAAATGAATACAGATACATGTTAAATAAACTTCATTTCAAAGACTTTTGATTCACATGTGTAAATTAACACTTGTGACAAATCACAAATATGGTAGTCGCTAGTTATACGTAATAATAAAGTTTCTGAAAAAAATTTAATGGTTTTGTAATTATTAAAATTTAATATAAATCTTATGAGAAAAAAATTAAACATAATTACTTCATAATTAAACTGAGTTAAATTTTAAATTTCAGCTTTGAAATCGGACAATTTTTATTCATTCTTCCCACTCTAACGTAAGATACGCAACTTTGCATCTAAATTTAGGCTTTCGTAGAAAAAAATAGTATCATCAACTGGTGCAGATGTGAGGAGCTCGGCCTCTGCGTCAGTCGCAGTCTAGCCTCCACCGACAGCGACACCCGGCGACTTCGTAAGGCACCACTACGAGGGTCTCTATATACCGACGAGTGAGTGTGGCCGCACTACCGATAGGCTTGTTGGCCGTAAAGTCGGAGTTCCAACGAGGCACGCGTCCAAGTGTGGGCGAGCTCGTGCAGGTCGAGTTCGATCGGAGTAAATGATAGGCTTATAGGCCGAGTTGTCGTGGGTTTTTCCGACGAACGCTTTTTACGTATGGACAAGTAAGCATGATAAAATCGTTACGCCTTTTTAGGTGTATGCCGGCCTTTATTGCCGTTTTATTCTTTTTGACATAAGGACAAGTAGCCTTAGTTTAGGCGAGTCGATGGCTCGACGAGCGAGTTTAGTCGCGTGTACAACGGTTGTTGTTGCGACGTGAGATCGTAGTAGTGACGCATGTCACTACCAAGCTTCCGTATCTTTGATATCATTCAAGCCGCGCGTATTGCTACCAGATATGGTAGGCGCGATGGGCTTTTGAAAGAAACATCGATCAAGTATGCCAAAGTTACGAGAGAATTGATTGAGTTATACTTAAAAATGTGTGACATTTTTCGGCTAAATCTGATGTGCCTCTCGAAAAAATTTTATCCTTGCGTACGATTGCGAATAAGCAATCTACAAGTGGAGGACAAGGCTTTTTTAAATGCACTTGCAAAACCGCTTGCAAGACAAAGATATGCATGTATCGAAAAAATAACGTTTTATGCAATTCCAAGAGCCACAATAGTTCAAGTTGCTGTAACAAATGATAACTAATTATTTAACGGGTTTGACAAAGCTTAACTTAAAGTGAGCTTGGACTTTTGTATTTATATAAATGCGTATTTTTTCACTTTACACTAATTTTTTACTTAAAATTATTAGCTCGCAGTAATGCCTAAAATTGTTTAGGCATTGCGGGTTTTGCCTAAAAAATTGTAGGCATTGTGGGCAATACCTAAGATTTAGGAAGTTCATATATTTTTGCGGGTATGTCCTAAAATCTTAGGGAATTTCTGTTTTTGCCTAGGCAAAAGACACTTTTGCCTAAAAGCGGGGTTTGCCGGTAACAACGTAAAAATAGTAGATCGTAAAGTCACAATAACTGGGCTTTGAATGACACAGCACAAAGGAATCTCAACTGTACGTTCGAAATTCGACTAAGTGTCGTGATAGTGAACTTTTAGGTAAAAGTGTGAATAAATCAATTACTGATGTAATAGTAGAGTAATAATTAAGTGTTATGAATACGTTGGCCTTGTGACTCGCCTTTATACTCGCGCCTTTGGGTCACAAGCGGGGGTAGCTCTCGGAGCTCGCCTCCTTCTCTTGTCTTTCTCGCGAAGTGGGATGCGACGAGAAAGACTTTCGGTGCACGCGCGTCGAGTGCGTCGATTGAGTAGGGGAAGCTACAAACCACATGGGCTACCATCGATTAATGCTTGCTCTTGTATTTCTACGACAGGTAGCTTAGATATGCGTATAACTTGCGTTGAGGGTCAACACCCTCATTATTATTGTACTTAACTGTTTCTAAATATCTAACTGGACAAAATACTTTCAAATAGGGTTTTGAAAAGAGTTATCATGTGTGTTCTTAAAAAAAAACATTTTTTTTCACTTTTACAGCCTAGTACTGTAATTGAAAAATGAAAAATAATTAAGCCCCCTGTTAGCCCTCAAATCTTAAAAATGCAAAATGGTCTATGATTTTTGTAATTCGCACACTGCTTTTGACTTACTTTATTGGTAATTCGAAGCGCGTCAAATATTAATTGTTTTCAGGCTTATTTGTAATTCTCAGCACAGAATGACTAAAATATTTATAGATGCAGTTCAATAAAAGAATAGAAAATAGAAGAATAGAAAAATGATGAAATGATAAGTGAATTACCATACAGTTATGTAGTGTAGTGAGAAGTGAAATTCAGTGGCCTCCTGGTACATAACTGTCATCATTTTCATGAAATTTCCTCTTGCGGTTAGATCTTCTGACTTCTTGGGAGGCCAACACAGTTTTTCTAATGCTTTTCTCTATTCTTTTCTTATCTTCTTCTTGACTGAACCGAATGGCGTACAGTACTGGAGTAGTATCATACTCCCTCATCATCTTGATAAGACCAGACTTGCCATCATTAAAGGTCGATACTGCAAAGTATGTTCCAATATTAAAAACTGTGTTGCCACTCCATAGTTTTTTAGGTACATATTGGATTTTGGGTGAATTGTCCAACACATTTGTGTAGAAGATCCTCTTTACTCAAATCAGTGTAGATACTTTTTATGGCATCCATAACTGCTGGTGGAAGTGAGTTTGTATGCTTGAAGGACTTCAAAATGCCGTTTGCTTTGGCTTATTGCCATTGACACCATGAATTTTGACCAATGGGACAGAGATCATGCTGAGGCTCTCGGTCACTGGATCTTTTGTGTTTCCAAGTAGCTTATATAGCATTGTACATCTCTTGGACCGTGGAACTATCTCTGACTGCTTTGCCGTAATACTTGGACAGCATATTAATAGCTGCACCAGTAAGTCTACCTTTTCCACCAATAGTTTTGCCATCGCTCAGGTGAGTTCTGCTCAGCTCTTTCTTCTTATCACGTAGGCGTTTTCCCATCCTCTTGCCTACATGGTTGATATCTTCCTTCTTCTCAATTTGAAAATCTTCTCCATATGGCTCATCTTCACATATTCTCTTATAAACTTTGGCATCTCCATCGCCAATGTAGTTTTTGTAGATTACTTTATATTTTCTAACTGATCTCTTGAAAATATCTGAAATACAATCTACTTCCATACTGCAAGAACTGCCTGTGTGATTAGCTTCACAAAATGGCTTATGTTGTTCAATCCAATCATCATATGCACCAGTCTCTTTATCTTTATTTTCCCACAAGCTGCAAGCTTTACAAAAATTATTTTTTGTGGCAACATCTAATACCTTCCCAGTATTTAATCCAATAACCGTTGCAGCACCTTGGTGAGAATGGAAGCCTGGTGTACGCCAGGTGCCATCACCAGAGACTGCAGTTAGTTCTCTGTGTTTAGTCAGTTGAATTTCTTTCTCAACAGCAGAGCGCATTGATTCCTTTGCAACTTTTTTAGTAGCACGACCCAAACAATCCTTCATTGTGTCATATGTTTTTTCACCTATTGGAGGAGGCAAGTCCATAATAGCACAAAATGCTTTTAGGCTGGTCAAACCTAATCCTAGAGAGCGAATGCCAAAGATGGATCTTCTGTTTGATTCATACAAATTTTTCTTTGGTCCAATCATCTTGCATGAAGTGACAGATGCAGAGGTAGAACAGTTTTTACACTCTAACTCTAATGTAAATCCAAGCCCTCGCATTCAAGTCTCATTGAAGGTGACTTCAGAACCACATTTACATCTTAAATTTTCTTGTAAAAATGGAAGCAAAAGTGAAAAGTCTACCAAGCAAAATTGAGCAGACCCTGCTTGCAAATGCTCATCTGATAAAGGTAAAATGTTTCTTCTTGATGCAGCTTTTAATCTTGGATTATTACTTTCAGCTGCAGATCTTTGTCGAGCATTTATTACCCTATCAGTTGAAGGAGCTTGCGTGTACTGATTGCCTTTGAAACATATATTTCTTTTTCTTCCAATAGAATTCTTCAGATCTGGATTTAATCTAAGTCTCTTTGTTGGTCTTAGCATGACTCAAAAATAATCTGAATTTTATATTATCTAAATGAACTAAGGTAATATTTCTTATATGCAATAACTATATAATCTGTATTGTCTAATTCACTGAATTACCTATACTTATAATTTTATTATCTGTATTATCTGCAATGATAAAGATCTTCCTGAAAATGAATATAGCACCCACTCAAGTCGAAAAATATTAACTTTACACTTATTTATAGCAAACAAGGTAAAAAACTTTTTTCTAGCAAGGGAACGTTATACAGTAGCAAACGCAACTTAGTGCAAAAGTAACGTATTTTTATCGAGCTGCGTTTAAACAAAACCGTTAGCGCGCGGGTTTGGACCGATAATTCGAAACATGGTTAGGAATCGAGTCAGTAGATGGCGCTAACAACATAAAAAAGTCCCTAGACTCATAAAAGAACGCCTATATTAATTTTGAGTAGTTTTATTCATTTTTGCTAGAATAAACATAGAAATATCGATACTAAATAGGCTGTATCTTACGATAGAATTGGAATTTTTGAATTCTGATAACGGCGATGAAAAGCTGAGGAAAAATCCTTTCGAAAAAGTTCTGAAGATTATTAAAATTAACATGAAAGTATCGATACTAAATAGGCTCTATCTTGCGATAGGATTAAACTTTTTTAGTTCTGGTTACGGTGTTAAAAAGCTGAGGAAAAATTCTATCGAAAAAGTAAAAAAAAAAATTTTTTTTCGATTTTAGGTACCTTTCCTCCCTTACTTTAAGTACAGTGTATTTGGGAAAATTGAACGAACTTTGAGAGTATTTTCAACTCGGTATGAATTTATAGATAAGTTTTCTCAACTTTTTACATTGAAAATAATGTTTTTTAATGGCTATCAATTAAATTTTAACGATTTTTCATGGCAAATGTGTACTTTTCATACGTATTATTGGGCGGAGAAATGCGCGTAATCACCACTTCGAGCGCTGGCGTCGTTTCGTCGATCCCCTCTTACGGCATGCACCCGGCCTATACATGCATGAGTGAGTGTGTGTGAGTGTATGTGAGCGCGCCCAGCATAAGTTGGCCACCTCGCGCGATTACGATCCATCGGCGAGGCTACATCGACAAGCGAGAAGTGGCGCGGATCCGACCTTCATCGACTCGGACATAACCTCGCGCCCACATCAACGAGCAAACAGCGGCATGGGATCGCAAGATCGCACCGAAGACTTCGTAAGCATTTAGTCTTTCTGTACTAGTAATCATTCTTGGTCGGTCGTGTGTGTAAAGGGTGTGCAAATTGTATGTCAATGTGTGTGTGAAATATTACGTCGCGTAAAGTATTTGTCGTTGCGTAACGAAAGTCGTCCGAGACGAGCAAGTCGCTTTTACGTCGCACGCGTTCGATTGTCGGCCATCGGCCATCGTTGCATTTCGTCGTCACCGCGAGCACGGCCCTGCTGGAAAATCTCAATTGAGATCTCAATTGAGATCTTTATTGAGATTTCCATTGAGTTCTCATAAGAGATCTAGTGCCAAATTCTCAATGATATTCGATTTTTGAATGATGAGTTGAACACAAATTTGTGCACGTTCCTCGGAACATCTGGTAATCTATCTCAATTTTTTTCTTTGGAGCATTAGCATTCACATATTATTAAAGAAATTTTAATTTATGAAAATTCAAATGTTTATAAATGTACAATTTTAAAATTAATTAAATATTTACCTTCAACAGCATCGTATATATTTTCAGGAATTGCTTCCCAGCCCCCTCCTCCTGTAGTGGACAATTTCCCTAGCGCCTTTTCCCCCTTATATGGCGCATTGAAGCGCGCACGAGCATTTTTGGATCTTCGTAAAGACGCCGATGTAACTTTTCCACTTTCCGCCTGCTGACCATCACTCCCGATCCCTCAGTCAACTCCATCTTGAACAAAATAAAACATATTAAAAATATATTTAAAATCCATATTATTATATCTATTATGAATCTTACTAAATCAGTAGCAGAATTTTCTTCTACACTCTTCTTTGATAGAGCAATAGCCATGAATCTCTTTACGGTTAATTTTTGAGCTGCAACAAAAAAAATAATTACATTAAAATGATAATGGTATGTGCCCTGGGATTGCATTTTTTTCATACCTTCCGTTAAGGATGAACAAATGCAATCGCCTTCATTCATTCCTTGATGATTTTTTTCTGAATTTTCTATCTCCTTATTTTTATAGCCGGAATCATTCCCATTATCATCCGATGAATTTTCCGAAAAATGGTTTTTCATGAAAATATCATCAGAATGATCAGAATCAATAAAATCTTCATTATCGTTATTTTTGAGCTCATTGGTCTGTCTGCTTTTCGAAGTTGGAGCTATTGCATCTGATATAATTTTTGTTTCACGGCTGGAAAAAAAAAAAATAATTTTCATCACAAAAATGGGCATTTAGGCAGCAGTACCTTTGCTCGCTCTCGAAAGAACTTGCCGCTGTAAAAATAGCCATTGCCAAAAGCATCCGTTAACAGCAGCAGCAACTTCCACGTCGATGTAACCCCGACAGTAGTAGCAAAAATAACGTGTGATTGTTTATCAAACATTTGAGAATGATTAATGAAATTTATTGCTTTGTGAACTTTCGTTGTGCTGAATCAATCATCAAACATTTGACACGTAACATTTTCTCATTTAGTGACTTTTACTGCTTACAAGGAGACCTTCTCACCTTTCGGTCACGGATCTTTATCAAGGTCTCGGAAGTTAGCACCCGTAATATTAAATATTGATCCGATCGAATTTTTGATCGGATGAATCGATTTCTCGTTAAAAAACAAACAAAATGCACTAATTTAATCGTTTGCGCGTGGCTGATTTTCCCTGGAAAATATAAAAAACAATCGGGCGATGAAGACTCCAACACCCAAATGTAATTCCTCATTTTATACGCAAATACTGGATCAATTAAATATTCATATCAGTGCAAATGAAAGCTCTTTCGACGAGCAAACTCTTGTTAGAAAAATCAGTACCAAAATATCGATTAATTACGAAAAAAATAATTTAATTATATTTCGTCGATTGAGCAACTAAGCGAATGTGTGCGGCGCACGCGCTGCGTCAAAATTCCCAACGACGGCAATGTAAGAACACCCTACTACTCCGAATATCTCGCCTTTTGCAAACCAGTTTCAGAATTTCCAAATATTTTTAATCAATACAAATATATAGATTAATTGTTTTAACATTAAGCAGCAGTTTTTAGAAAATATAGAAAAAACGCATCAATACGAATCAAAATGAAAAAGACGTTCTTGAAGGCCTTCTTTTTGACCTTGTTGAGGATCATTTCGACTCATATCTCAGTCAATTTTCGAGATATCGAGCTGTTTATGGAAAATATAGAAAAAACTGCATCAATACGAATCAAAACGAAAAAGACGTGCTTGAAGGCCTCTTTTTTTGACCTTGTTGAGGATCATTTCGACTTATATCTCCGTCAATTTTCAGGATATTGTTGGGAAAAATAGAAAGTCAGTATGAATCTTTTAAGCTGAGTTTCGTCTGATATCATCAAGTAGTGAGTAAGATATGAGAGGTCAAGCGCCTTTATTTTGAGGTTATGAAACAAGATTTTAACTCATGTCTCCGTCCATTTTCAAAGTATCGAGCCGTTTTTGGAAAATATAGAAAAAACGCATTGATACGAATCTTTTAAGGGGAGTCATACACCAATTGGTTCTTATTGGGCATTTTTGTGATATACATCACAGTTTGATGTCAACCTATGTTTAACATCAATTTGGCATCTTTGGACCCTACAAAATGTGGAAAAAAGTGTCAGAATAGACCTCTGCGTCTAAAAATAGCTTATTTTTGCTATTTTAGGATTTTGGCACTGTGCGCAAGGTTCAGACCAGAGTTTTTGAAGTACAGACCTCTAGTACGTCTCAAAATCTTCATAAAATTACTCTTTATGGGCTTAGTTTTCTAGAATTTTGATTTAGACCTTTACATCAGTTCTGTTACTCAATATGTGCTCAAAAACAACAATAAATTTTCATGAATTTTGCTTTTTTTCACATCTATTGTTGTAAAAACTTTTTTATAACTTGAATCAAAATTCCACAAAACTCAGCCCATAAAGGACATTTTTCTGAAGAATTTGAGACGTACTAGAGGTCTCTATGATGAAAACTGACTGAGAAACCCTGCGCACACTGGACTAAAATGTGAAAAATCAAACTTTCCAGGAGAAGCAAAAGAAAGAATTTATGTTTAAAATATTGAAATCTTTCCCTTTACATTCTCAGTGGCCCACACATAAATCTCACTCACACTTTACTCATTCTCATACTAATTTGAGCTTTTTCACATCATTTTATTGATTTGTTTCAATGTAAATTTCACTCAACTCACACAAAATTCAGGCATCATGCGTGCATTATTCAGTTTCTCAGTGCTGTATGTTGTTAAGTACCAAGCATAAATGTTTTAGATTTGAAAGGTGCATTTGAGCATTATTATTTCAAATGCCTTTTCTAAAAATAAAACATGCTATAATTTCAAGTATATTTTAACTGTATCACTTGTAAGAAAATATGTTTTACTATAAATCAATCACTACACTGCAGCACTGACAAACAATATAAACTAAATAAAATTATGAATCTTTATTTTTCTCTTTGGTAATGAACTACTTTAAATTTTGATGAAAAAACTTTTATTAATTCACTTTCCCAATTAACTTCAACTCTCAAATTATAAAACATCACTCATTACACAGCTGATTTATTTTGACATTTTAGTTGCCCATGTGAAATTTTTATCAATTGCATCTTCACATAAACAAAATAATAAATATTTTTCTGCTACTTCTGCTGGTGCAGTTTAATTCTGCTATATAAGAGAGGCTAGCTTTTTGTTTACAAATTTGATTCTCAAATTTGAACACCAGAGGCAGCACTAACAGCAGTAGTACTGGCAGCCGAACGCCGAATCGATGCGCGCATTTATGTCTCGATGAGATGATCAAAATTAATTAAAATTTTACATGAATTAAAACTCAAAAATTAGAGTTAGTAAGATCATTTTATGTCCAGTTTTTTCTGAGTTACAAGTTCGAATTTCGGCATTACGTGTCATAAGTTTTAGTTTTAAATATGACATGTTTCACCTAAAATCTCTGGTAATATTTAACTTGCAACTCAGCTTATACAAAAGCAGAAACGTCACCTGTCAACGATTACTTATAAATAAACATAGCCTCCTTTAGCCATGCAGTAGCAGAAGCTGTTGTTGTCATGTTGCAATGTACATTATACTGTGAAGTAACATATAATTTGAAATGTGATGAAAAAAGAGAATTTTGAGTAAATATTACCAATGCGGGGTTAGTGTCAGTTTGTGCATCTCTGAGTACATTGAATTCAGACCTGAAAATCATATTATTATTAGCTACAAAATAATGAACTATATTGGAACTAAACAGTGAATAATTACCATTTGTTCATGTTTTACTGAAAAAAAGAAGAATGTATTAGTGATTTTATGCATTGATAAATAAAGTTATTGTATATAATAATACTTATTTTAATTGGGAGTGTGATTTTCCTATCCAAAATAGTATAAATGTGGAAAACTAGTTCAAAAGCCTCCAGCTTCATACGACATTTCTTCAGCAGCTTCAAAATCTTCTTGGATGATGATCTGTTGCCTTCTTCGCAATTGTCTTGCTTCTTTTGTGTTGGCTTGTGCTTTTTTTCAGCTTTGAGGATCCGCTGTCTATCAATTATTTGAGCTGCTGTTGCACAATTTATGCCAGGTTTAGTACCTAGATCCTCCATTATTTTTAGTAGTCCTCTTGCACCATCACAAAAAGAAGCAATTGCAAGGTTTGTACAGAGTTTGATGACAGGCTCTGTAACAAACACTTCCTTGGGGCAGTATGTCCAAAGAAGACCATTGAATGACTCGTTGGCATTTTGAGTTTTTCCCCCAATACACCTTCTTAGCAACTCAGGGCTGCTAAGGTCAATGAAAATTGGTTTGATAGCTTCCATGACAGCAGCAGGCATAGAATGTCGATGGTGATACATTCTTTCTGTACCATTGGCAACTGCTTTTTGGTAAGTACACCAAGATTCATTACCAGATGGACATAGATGATGCTGGGGCGACTCGTCAGTTGACAGGCGGTGAAAGTATATGGCCCAGATGGCTTTGTGCATTTCATCTATGTTATCAGAGTGTTGGCGGATAGCATTGCCATAGTAGCTCTGCATTTGATTGATGTCATTATCAGTCAGCCTACCTTTTCCAGATAATGACTTGCCATCTGATAATTTTTTTCCTTTCAAGGAAAGTTTTAATTTCCTGGCTCGACTTCCAAAACGCTTTTGGACATGGCCAACACACTCAATTTTAGTCACAGCAGTGGACCCATATGGCTTGGAGGTAGAGATGGCATCAAAACTTTTAACGTCTCCATCACCAATATAACAAGTATATTTCACATCATATTTATCCACTGATCTGTTGAAGATGTTGCTAACAGCGTGAACTTCCATTGAGCAAGATGACCCAATGTGAGTCTTTGTGCAAGACTGTTGATGTTGTTGGTACCACTCATCCCAAAGTGGACCTTCTTCTGGTCCATTTTGTGATGTCCAAATTGCACAAGCAGCACAGTAAGAAGACAAGACCTCACTGTCTAGAACTTTTCCTGTTTCAGCCCCAATAGCAATAGCAATGCCATTTTTGGAGCTGAAACCTCTGCGTTTCTGCCATGTTCCATCAAATGAAGCAGCTACCTCTCGTCGAATAACAACAGCTTCTGAGTCAACTGGGGGATTATCTATTTGCTCTAATTCTGTTGTCTTAATTATTTCCTCTTAAACAGCTTGTATTTGATATTCTTCTGCAACTCTACTGGATGATTCAAAAATTTTGTCCCTTATTTTTGTATAAGTTGATTGTGAAGGTGGAGGCAAGAAATCCATAAGACAACAGAATTTTTTGAGAGCTTCATGACCTCTTCCTATACATCTCATTGAAAATGATATCCTTCTGTTGACTTCATAAGCACTTCCTCGATCCCCAACAAACTTAGACGTGTGAAAATCGGCTGCACCTTTGCACGATAAGCAAGAAATGTTGAACTTGCTTCCTAATCCCTTTATATTACTTTCGTGCAGTTTTATAGTTCCACCACATTTTTTACAGGCCAGATTTTCTTCTAAAGATTGAAAAAGGATTTCTATATCGACAAGACGATAGCCACTAAAATCGGTGACGGGGTAGTCATCAAAAGTTATTTTTTTCATCGAAGCGCTGAGACAAGTATCGTTTTTCGGCTCAGAATTCCACACATTACACTTTCTCTTCCTACTGTGTGGACGACTACAACCTTTTCTATCAGCTTTTTCAACTATTTTATCGCGAGGCATTATTAATTAGAAACTCACTATCACTGCAGCAATAAACACTAACTATTTTTAACGTTCGTATCCCCGAACGTCGTTCAAATTTATTGGCGCGGAGTATTCGTTGCAAGCGCCACTCGTTTGCGCAGCAGACGAAATTCAAACACATCGTCAAACGGTTTTTTGATCAACCGAACGCGTATATTGAAAGCGATTTGCAAAACAGTGGTAGAATTGCTACATTAAAAGATAAAAATGATGGAAATTGGCATTTATTGCATTTTATTGATATTAGATTTACATACGAGCCATATCACGTCAGATTACTCGCGCGCCGGCTGAACGGCCAAAGCCACAAAAAACCACGTTTTTTTATTCTTTCTCTCGCTATATTTCGCTGAAATCGAAAAATGGTCTTTTGAAAAATAGCCATTTTGATGGGAAATTTCCTCCTCTTTCTATCTAGACTATTTAAAAAAATCTAAAAAAATGCCATTTTCGAGATATTCGACTTTAAAGGTTTCCGGGCGATTTTCCCGCGGAAAATGGAAAATTTTTGAAAATATGACCCCACCATCAGAAAGCTGAGGTAATTTCCTATCGAAATGGTAGTTTACTTTTTTTGTTTAGGTGCATTTAGTAACTTTTACAGCGAGTTAGAAATTGCGAGATTTCGCCTAATAATGCCGCGCGGGCGAGCCATTCGAGACTTGACGTGATATGGCTTACACACATTATAATAACATAAATAATTTGTTTTGAGGGCTAAAAATTTGGGAAATGATACTTCAAATGTCAAAGAATCGAAAGCAAACATAAAAAAAAAATCGATTTTTCGGTCAAATTTGGTGTATATCTCCCCTTAAGTTTTTATTTAGAAAAACCGAGACAAATAGAAGTATTAAAGATATAGAGATGAATGAGCGTGGGTCGGTATGCACGGACCTGTTTTTTTGTCTTTGTCTTTTCAACTCGCTGGAAATATAATACCCCACCGTAATTGCACACGGTGGCCGACTAATGCTGGACGCGCTCATATAAAGGTATAATTAAGTGATTTTTGATTAGAACTATAATAAAACAGACCAACTTAATTTTTTTTTAATTTTTACTTGCCTAGGTGCTTTAAACACTATTTAAGTAAATGTAAATAGTTCCTTATTGAAAGAAGCGTTATATATGAGGATAATTTATAAATGTTCCTATATATTATTTTTACATATTTTCATGCATTTTGAAATTTCAAGGTGTATATAAGCCATTAAACTCATCGTAAAATTGTTGGGTGACCTGTAGCCTAATCAAGTTATGAACACTATTTCAGATATTAGAGTTTCTCATCTGTGAAATATTTCTAATGCAGGTAATATTAGTGATAAAGCAGTTGCGTGGTGATATGATTATGAACACGTAAGGTCTAAACATTTTAAGCCATTGTATAACCGTCGGAGTAGGAAATATTTTTTTCTTCTTTCTTTGTTATTGATGCTTGTGAAAAGAAATGCGTCAAAAAGTAATACCCAAAACGGAATATTTCATTAAATAAGTATTTACTTCCTAAATTTGAATTTTATGATTATTAATACACGAACCCTCTATCTAAGCTGTTTACTATTGAACAACAAAATATAATAATCATTCGATTCATTTTAAGCTTAAATATGAACTAAAAATAAATTGTTAATACTAATCATATGAATTTAAAATAATAAAATGGTTTATTAGTGTTGATTCGAATTAAAAAATCATAAGTAAAAAATTGTTAATAACTGATTTCAGGTGAAAATATGGTTTCAAAATCGGCGAATGAAATGGAAAAGAAACAAGAAAACTCAACAGGATGCCAAATCAATAACGAAAAATCACCAGAATAAATCAAACACTCATGATAGTATTGAATGCAAACTAAGCAATCATAACATATCGCTCGCGATGACTGATATTTTTGATAAAAATACAGATAGTACCACCAACGATCAACATGAATCTCTGTATAGGCCGTACATCACTTAAACGTATTATTTTATAACTGTAGCTACAGAAACATAAATATTGCAACGATTTTTTATGATCCCTTTGTGAAATGCTTTGCAACTTTGTGTTACTTTGTTATCAAATTTCAATATCAATAAGTCTAAACGATAGAGCATTAACTTATTATTAAATTATTATAAACTTTTCAAATTTTTGATAATTTTAAGTAAAAATTTTGTAGCGAAATTATTACCAAGATTTGGTTCATAATTAAACTAAGAACTTATGAAACAATCTTACGCGATCGACTCTAATGAATAACTATGAATACTTGTACATAAGCTCTTATGTTAGATCATATAAAAAAAAATTAAAATTTTTTTGATTCGGTGGTCTAACTTTTTTTTTTAAATTTAGAAGTCAAACAAACTTTTTCTAGTATAAATGGCTAGGAAAACAACTATTGTATTTTGCATTTTTGAAGGACTAAAAAGCGTTGCAATAAATTTCAAAAATGTAAACTTTAATAACTTTTTATGTAAATATGAACATATGACAACGATTTCATCTTTAATAAAAGATGTAAGCAATAAAATTCTTTTATGGAAATCATTTTTTACGAAGGATAATGTTATTATTCGGTTATGAAACATTAAATATGAGCATGATATCAGAATGAAAGTTTCTATAAAGTTATAGAAATCAAATATGTCGATTCACGCAAGCTCGTTTTTTACTACAATAAAACAGCCGAGACGCAACCATAGATCGAGGTCTGCACACGATAAATATGTGTATGTATGGGATGGGAGACACAAATCTCGCCGCACAATAATACCTCCATCTTCGAGGAATCTGGATCGTGTGACACACATCACAGATACTGAAACGTCGCACTTGCGAGCACTCTTACCGAGGTTTTTCTCGGATCCAGCGTTAACCCAACCGATTCTGATGTTGCCGAGCTTTAGCAACTCGTATGCAAAATGGTCGGATAAAACGACTACAGCTGTTTGTGTCCCTCGCTCGGCATCTTCCACCGCCAGAGGACACGCTGGGCACAAGTCACTCATATCGTTTTTGGTCCGACACAGGTGTTACATCCAGTGGTCGGGATTTAACAATAAACTATTTATTTCTTAGACTTGTTGCCGAGGTGGAGTGATAATAAAGGAAGACTTAATTATTTTGGTTGAAGTTTGTATATTATTTAGGTAGTGAGATGGTTTACAATAATATTAATTTGATCATTAACAAGCAGCATAGTTCGCTACAGATCACACACGCATACTCATACTCATACTGTTTGCGTTATAGTTGCTTGGAGTCGTTGGCTGCCTGCGATGTCTTTGCCTGGTGAGGTCTTTGGCTGCCTACGATACTCCTTGGCTGGTTGAAGTCTGGATGATGGCTGGATCGCGCAGATGCACTTGCTCGTGCTGTTACAATATTTTTATTCGCACGTCACTCCCGTTGAATGCAACAATATTTTATATATCATTGCTTATATACACCTAAATTTGCCCCCGCCTTAGCAGTTGCAGTGTATGTAGTCGGCTCGATATGTGTCAATAATTCACACATATCTTGCATGCGCGTGTACATTACAAAATCCCGGGTCTTCCCGAAATCGGTGGAGTCGCTGTCACCGCAGTTTTATAGTTTTTCTCCGATATTTATTCATCTCGTGGCAGCGAGTGTACATTTCTTTGTCGATCGAATTGTATTTTCGCAAGAGTTCTTGCAAGCGTTTAATACAGAGGCCTAAATCGGTGATGGTTTTAGGCCGCTCAATTCGGATTTGTTCACTCCGGCTGCGAGTGTCCGAAATGATGTTACTTTTAAGGGGGGGTAGGGTCTTGACTAAATTTAAAAAAAAAAAAAATTTTTTTTTTTTTTTTTGAACATATAGTAAATCGAATTGATCTATAAATCATACACATTGTGACGGAGCACAAGCCGTCAGTAAGCGAGTCGAGCCCTCGCAGAAAATTCGTCGCGCCGAGACTGCCGCACGCGCGTATGTATGAGTGAGTGCGTGTGTGTCTCCCTTCTCTNTCAGGATAGGGCCGGGCCGGTAAATACGCCACGCACTACGCCCGCGTCAATAGAAAATACAGGTAGCACGCGTACGGATGGACGACAAACGTATCAAAGACCAAACGCGACTCAAAATCGAGCTTCATCACCATACCCACAAGGGCGAAACTATTCGTACTCTCGTGACGAAAACAACACGTCGCAACGGGATAGATCACCGAGCATACCGCGAGGGGACAAGTCATACAGAAGTCCAAGCCCGGCGGGAAACTAGATAGCGTTGCATCAGTGGAGATCGGTAGAAACGAGGGAGACATTGATGCAACGCGTACGAGGAAGAAAGGCGACCGATCGTTATGCGTGATTTTTGAGGACCCCCGGGAATATCTGTTATCTGAGAAAGATAGATCCGAGTTACAGTTGCGCGCCGAGTGCCCTCGAATAATGGCAAAAATTGAGAGCGTACCAATAAATGCGTTGATCGACACTGGCTCGAAGGTCACGGGCATTAGTGAGGAATTTTACAGAATGCATGCCGAGGCATTCAAACATAATGCTAAGCTTCCTCTTACCGGCGTATACATGCGCGGATTCACTGGTGAAAAATCACAAAGAGTGAAGATGCAACTTCGAGCACAGATCCGCCTCGGTACGCAGGAAATTACAATAAATTTTTTTGTAATTCCAAATCTCATTAGCCAAGGCATCCTGGGAATCGATTACTTGATCGAGATGAGAGCATTTATCGACCTATTCGAAATGTGCGTAAATTTTCGTATTGACAGTAGCGACAATTTTGTCCCGTTCATACTTGAAAAGAGAACTCATCCGCCGATCGTGATTGTTGGACAGATACTCGATGACGACGCGACCGACTTTATAGAGCGGACACGCGAGTTCGCGACAGATATTGCGAGCGTGGAGCTGACCGGGCAGATCAACCGAGTACCACTTATTCCCGATGAGGCGCAGTTTCGCGAAAAAGTTGCAGCAATTCATAATATTTCGAATGAGCAACGCGAAAGGATCGCGGCGATGTTACATAGACATCGAGCCTGCTTCAGGGAAGCACCGGGACGATTTAAGTCCTTTTCATACAAGTTGAGAGTGCATGACATGTCCCCGTACCTGATCAAGTCATACCCGGTCCCGATCGCCCATCGCGCGGCAGTGGCAGAAGAAATCGCGCGAATGTTACGCTACGACATAATAGAAAGATCGCACTCGCAATACGTAAATCCCATCGTGGCCGTTATTAAAAAGAATAATACCGTGCGGTTATGTTTAGACGCAAGAGAGCTAAACAAAAGACTCGATAACGACCATGACGGCCCCGAAGAGATAGAGCAGGTGCTAAAGAAATGCGAAAAAATAGGAATCATGAGCTCCGTCGACTTACGAGCCTCGTTTTGGCAGATTCCCCTACACAACAGCTCCCGTAAATTCACCGCTTTTATGCACGCAGGTAGAACGTATCAGTTCAAAGTGGTACCATTCGGGTTAAAAATCGCGTCGGCCGCGTTAGCCCGGGCAGCCGAACCGATCCTTCGAGACATGGACGATTTCGTGTTCGATTATGTTGATGATTGGCTTGTAGTCTCACGGGACGTGGATGAGCATATACGACACCTTGAGCGGCTTTTCGAGACGATGGAACGCGAGAACATTACGGCCAACTTTGATAAGCTGGAGCTTTTTCGAGACGAGATAAAATACGTTGGCCACATCATTACCACTGACGGCATATACCCCGACCCAGAAAAGATCGATTTGATTCGGCGTTTCCCAGCACCAAAAAACATAAAACAGGTGCAGGGTTTTTTGGGCTTGATTAACTTTCTGTCGTGTTATACAGATCGGATTGCGTTCGTGACTCGGCCGTTGTTGGAATTAACAAAAAAAGGCAATAAATGGCGTTGGAGTGCGACGGAGGAGAACGCGTTTGAACACGTAAAAAACTTATTCTGCAAGCACGCTTTTCTGCATCACCCGCTCCGGCACAGGTCGTATGTTTTGATGACCGATGCTAGTACGGCTGGCCTAGGCGCGGCTCTTTGCCAATATGACGATGAAAAGAAAGTCCGCATAGTGAGTTTGGCGAGTCGAACGCTAAGAGGCGCAGAACAAAATTACTTTACAACTGAGTTAGAACTGTTAGCCATTGTGTGGGCATTACAAAAATTTCGAACGTTTATAGTAGGAGCTAAGGTGGAGGTTCAATCAGACCACAGAGCGTTGTCTTTTCTTTTGAGTTGCCGTTTCCTGAATAGCCGTTTAACGCGATGGATGTTGGCGATACAGGATTATGACCTGCACATGACATATATACGAGGTAAGGACAACGGCTTGGCGGACGCGTTGAGTCGGTTACCAGGACATCAAACCGATGGCGAACAGGAATTTAGTATAGCAGCGATTGCGATTCGATCACCGAACCATAAAGTAGTCGACAGACTGAAGAATATAATATCGGAACAAAAGAAAGATGCAAAGTGCGACCTCATAGCTGAAAAGTTAAAGAACGGACACGAGATAAGCGATTATGCGCTACACGAAGGAATCCTAGTAAAAGGAAAACTAAATGCACAAAAGATGGTACTACCGAGAACGTTAGCGTACGACGTAATGCTGGAGATCCATGAGTTTTATGCGCACGTGGGAGGTAAAAAAGTGCTACAAACATTCCGAGAATCTTTTTACGCGGCGAAAGCTAGACATATCGCGACAGGCATTACCCGTGCGTGCGACTCATGTCAGCGTAGTAAGACGTATATGCAAGGAAATTTCGTCGGCGTCGGAGTTATAATCCCACAAGGACCTCGTGATTTGCTGTCCATTGATTTCATGGGTCCGTACCCGATGAGCGTGAGCGGAGCTCGATATATACTCGCGTGTGTCGATGCGTTCTCCAAATTTGTGCAACTCTACCCGATCCGCAGAGCAGACGCGCCGACCACTATACGGCGAATTTTTAACGATTTTCTACCTAAATACGGGCCAGTGAAGCGCATCCAAACCGACCATGGTACGCAATTCACGTCCGTACTATGGAAAAGAGCATTACGGGACGCGGGTATCACGCACGTATTATCATCGATACGACATCCTCAGGGCAACATCGTTGAGCGCGTCAACAAGGAAATAGGCCGGATGCTTCGTACGTTGATAGGTAAAAGCCACAAGGCATGGGCAGCCTTGTTGCCACGAATACAAGATTGTCTGAACGAAATCTACCACGAGAGTACCGAGTATACGCCGATGGAGATACATTTAGGCAAGCGGCCGACGCGATTCTGGGAGAAATATATCAATTTGCCAAGGGGCAGCGACGGGAAATTTGAGAAAAGTGACCTCATGCTCGTGGCAAATCGATTAAGAAATAAAAGAGAGAAATATGCGTTAAAAGAAAATGCGCGACATAAAACTATTAGATATAAGATCAATGACCGCGTTTTGGTGCGAAACGAAAAACTGTCAAATGCAAACACACACGTAGTTTCGAAATTCCTAGCGTTGTACGAGGGACCATATACCATCATAGAGATATATGGTGGTGTGACGTTCGAGCTATTGAACGAAAAAACGGGAAAAGTGCGTGGGAAATTTCATGCATCGAATATCCGACCTTACTTTCAGACAGCCAAGCAAATCGCAGCTGCGACGACTCCGCAAGAAGGAGACGAAGAACCGACACCGCATAAGGAAGAAGGATCGAATCAAACTCCTCAAACAGCTCTACCATGGACAGATAAGCCACACCGGGCCAGTCGCCCGAGCACGACAGGCGTTTGAAAAAGAGCAGTGCCACCAACGGAAAGAGTCCCAGGGACACATTGAGACAAGTCAAGCGGTGACGGAAGCCCAAATACGAGCCCGCCGACGTGTAAGAGCTACCGAAAAAGAGCATATGCAAGAACAAGCTCAAAATCGAAAGCTCAAACAAGATTACACGAACCAGTGGATAGCCCGTACCTTCGGTACCCTGGCCATCAAACTTCCAGACGAAGACATAAAACGGCCGACATTTCCAATGTGCAGAATCCCAGCAGACGACGTACTACAAATCCACGTTCAAAAATGGGACCAACCGAATTAAGAAGAAAGGGAAAAGAGTATATCTTTAAATTGTTCTTTTTCAATAACACATTTATTAACATTTTCGTTTGTTTTCACATACTACCCCATTGAACAAAGCGACCAAACACACACGTCGGTTTTGAAAAGTTTGAATGAACATGTGTTCAATTTATTTTGTCAATATGCTTTGGGAACTAAGATTTGTCAAGCAAATTCACGCTCCGTTGTCTGAAGTACCGTCCGTGAATTTTGGGGGGGCCTATGCGACGATCATAATTTCGCGCTGAACCCCGAAATTAAAAATCTGCGCACCTCGCGACGCGAAGCACATTGTTTTCATTTTGAAAACAATGTGCGCGAAGATAAATCAGTGCTGCGCGCCGCGTAAGGACGCCGACTCGCACGTGAGATAAGACTCGCGTGCGAGTCAGTTTAAGTCCAGCATCCAATAAGTATAGATGGACCAGAGCTCACGAGCTACTTCGGCTCCACAGTAAGTACCCGCAAATTCCACGACGAGACGAGGCAGGCCTAAGTCCACCCTGGAGCCGTCCGACCCAACGTGTGTTGGATGGTGCTGTGCCAGTGCGTCGGGAAATTGCGAGTCATTTATAGCGCTCGGTAATTCTAAATTGCGTGTGTGTTTTGCTATCGCGAGTCGAGTCATCTCCCCCACAAGTCGAGCGATTTATTAATCGACACGCGTGTGCGTTGCTCTTTGCTTGTTTGTTGCAGGTCGCTGTTAAACAGACACCGCCCAAGAGAACTCTCTCTCTTTATGTTTTTTTTTATCCTCTTTATTTTTGTCGCTATATTGAACAATTTAAATAATTCAATAAATCAATAATTTAAATTTCATGAGAATACTTGTCAATAATTTATTTATCCCGACATCATTTCAGAGTCTACGAAAATAAAATAAGAACTTTACACATGTCTCTTATCGACTTGTCAAGCGAAATAAGCTCTTGAGAAACTTCAATCATCGCGAGATATTCAGCTTGACAGGTCGAAAGAGTTATGAGTGTTTGTTTGTGACTTCTCCAGGCTATTGGGTCTCCAAACAATTTAACTACATACCCACTAGTGGACGTCGAGTCAAGATGGTCTCGAAAGCTTGAGTCAGTGTGACTCGTGAGGTCATTTTCGATGCCTCTGTACATCAATCCTACCTGTATCGTACCTTGTAAGTACCGGAAAATCGGCTTTACCTCTTTCCAATCATCTTCGCTGGGTGAGACTTGCTTTCTCGACCGATAGTTCACAGCATATGCTATGTCAGGCCTCGTCACCGTAGCTAGGTACATCAAACTACCTATTGCTTCTCTATAAGGGATTCTCTCAATACTCGTTTTTGTTGGCTCTACTCGTTTTAACTCAATTTGTGATGCCTTGAATTTTAATTCTCTCGTTTTTACCTGTCGCGTTACCATCGGTGTGTTTTGAGCTTTGCTCTCGTCCATTCTGAACCTTTCGAGAACTTTATTTGTATATTCTACCTGAGTTAATTTCATGACTTTGTTTTCTCGATCTCTAGTTATCTCCATACCCAAGTATCTCGATGGCTCTCCTAGGTCCTTCATCTCAAAAGTGTTGCACAATGTATCTTTTATTTCTTGTAGTTTTTGCTTGCAGTTACTGGCCAAGATTATATCGTCAACGTATAATATCAGTAATGCAACTTTGCCTTCTTTCCTCCACGTGAACAAGCATGGCTCGTGAAAGTCCTTTTCCAGGCCTAATTTCTCGACTTCAGCAGTGAATCTCTGATTCCAAATCTTTGGGCTTGTCTTGAGTCCATAGATAGTTCTTTGTAACTTACAGACCTTCGACCGATTGTTTCCCTCTATCTCTAGCCCATCAGGAATCTCCATGTAAATCTCATCTTCTAGATTTCCATTGAGGAATGCAGTTTTTACATCGAGTTGTACTGCGTCTAGATCGAGTTTATTGATTACTGCTAGAGCTGTTCTTATTGTTGACAGACGTGATACTGGAGCATACGTCTCTTTCAACTCGTAACTGTTCTTGTCCTTGAAACCTCGAATGACTAGCCTCGCTTTGAATTTCTCTATGCCTTTTTCATCAATCTTCTTCTTGAACACCCACTTTGAGTCGATCAAATTTAATTTCTGTCCATTCAAATTTCTAGCTGGCTTATCGATTATCGTCCAAACCTTATTATCAGTCATCGACTTTAATTCTTCTCGTATGGCTGTCATCCATTTCTCTCGTTCTTCGGATTGTATCGCTTCTCTATAACTCGCTGGGTCTTGATTTGTTTTAGCAAGATTCGCATGTACTTCTATGTCATCGATCTTCAATTCAGGTATCTTGGCTCTGTAAACAAAGTTTGGATCCATCAGCTTAGCTTTCTTGACTCTTCGCTCTGGCATGACTCGAGGTGCTATTTCCTCTTTTCTTTTCTTAGTCACTACTTTATCTGCAGGTGGCTGGCTCACATCCATGCTCAAAGGCTCTATGTGTTTCTCAATATCTCGATTTTCTTTTTCCTTTTCATCGTTTACCTCGAATGTTACTGTTTTTGGCTCAAAGATCAATTGCTCTATGATTTTCGATGTCTGATGATCGTTGTCGGTATTTCTGACTCTATCTTGGTACACGATTTTCTCATTAAATTGTACGTGTCTCGAGTTGATGAATCTGTTCGTCTGTGGATGCCACAGTAGATAGCCAGTTGGTGTGTGCCCGACTAAGTATGTGACTATAGCCTTTTTCGCGAACTTGTTCTCGGCAATTGGAATTTTTACGTAACTCAAACATCCAAATCGTTTGAGCTCTATGATGTGACTCTTTTTATTCTCGTTAAGTCTCGATAAGGGTGTTTTGAACGACGCATTCCGGATTTGCATGGCTGTCGGCGTAATTTATTAAAATTGAAGTGGTCAGTACTTGGCTCGGACACTCACGTGATCTCGCTTGCCTTCCGCCATCTTGGATTCTTGGCTTAGATTTAAGTGTACATTTATACAATGGTTGCATTGCGGATTTGCATGGCTCTTCGGCGTATATGAACAAAATTAAAGGCGGTCAGTACTTGGCTCGGACCATCTCGTGATCCCGTTTGCTCTCCGCAATCTTGGATTCTTGGCTTAGATTAAAAGGAACATTTTTACAATGAATGCATTGCGAATTTGCATTGCTATCGGCGTATATTAACAAAATTGATGGCGGTCAAAACTTGGCTCGGACCGACTCGCGATCCCACTTGCTCTCTGCCCTCTATGAAATTTAGCTAAGATTAAATTGTACATTTATACAATAATTGCATTGCGGATATTCATGGCTGTTGAAGTATATCAACAAAATTGAAGGTGGTCTGTACTTGGCTCGGACCATGTTGCGATCCCGCTTGCTCTCTGCCCTCTATGAAATTTAGCTAAGATTAAATTGTACATTTATACAATAATTGCATTGCGGATATTCATGGCTGTTGAAGTATATCAACAAAATTGAAGGTGGTCTGTACATGGCTCGGACCATCTCGCGATCCCGCTTGCTCTTCGCCATCTTGGATTCTTGGCTTAGATTAAAAAGTAAATTGATACAATGATTGCATTTCGGATCTGCATGGCTGTCGGCGTACATTAACAAAATTGAAGGTGGTCAATACTCGGCTCGGACAACCTCGCGTTCGCGATTGCTCTCTGCCTGTTTTGAAATTTAGCTGAGATTAAAGTGTACATTTATACAATGATTGCATTGCGGTTATTCATGGCTGTCAGCGTACATTAACAAAATTGAATGTGGTCGGTACTCGGCTCGGACCACCTCGCGATCGCGCTTGCTCTCTGCCCTTTTTGAAATTTAGCTGAGATTAAAGTTTACATTTATACAATGATTGCATTGCAAAAATTCATCGTTCTTAGCGTATATCGACAAAATTGAAAGTGGTCAGTACTTGGCTAGGACCACCTCGTGATCCTGCTTGCTCTTCACCATCTTGGATTCTCGGCTAAGATTAAAGTGTACATTGATACAATGATTGCATTTTGCATCTGCATGGCTGTCGGCGTATATTAACAAAATTTAAGGTGGTCAGTACTTGGCTGGGACCACCTCGCAATCCCGCTTGCTCTCCACCATCTTGGATTCTCGGCTAAGATTAAAGTGTACATTTATACAATGATTGCAATTTGAATCTGCATGGCTGTCGGCGTATATCAACAAAATTGAAGGTGGTCAGTACTCGGCTCGGACCACCTCGCGATCCTGCTTGCTCTCTGCCCTTTTTGAAATTTGGCTAAGATTAAAGTGTACATTGATACAATGATTGCATTTCGAATCTGCATGGCTGTTCGCGTATATCAACCAAATTGAAGGTGGTTTGTACTTGGCTCAGACCATCTCGCGATCCCGCTTGCTCTCCACCATCTTGGATTCTTGGCTAAGATTAAAGTGTACATTGATACAATGATTGCATTGCGGTTATTCATGGCTGTTCGCGTATATCAACCAAATTGAAGGTGGTCTGTACTTGGCTCGGACCATCTCGCGATCCCGCTTGCTCTCTGCCCTTTTTGAAATTTGGCTAAAATTAAAGTGTACATTTATACAATGATTGCATTTCGGATCTGCATGTCTGTCGGCGTATATTAACAAAATTAAAGGTGGTCAGTACTTGGCTCGGACCACCTCGCGATCCCGCTTGCTCTCTGCCCTTTTTGAATTTGGCTAAAATTGAAGTGTACATTAATACAGTGATAGCATTTCGGATCTGCATTTCTGTCGGCGTATATCAACCAAATTGAAGGTGGTTTGTACTTGGCTCAGACCATCTCGCGATCCCGCTTGCTCTCTGCCCTTTTTGCAATTTGGCTAAGATTAAAGTGTACATTGATACAATGATTCCATTTTCGATCTGCATGGCTGTCGGCGTTTATTAACAAAATTAAAGTTGGTCGGTACTTGGCTTGGACCACCTCGCGATCCCGCTTGCTCTCTGCCCTTTTTGAAATTTGGCTAAGATTAAAGTGTACATTTATACAATGATTACATTTCGAATCTGCATGGCTGTTCGCGTATATCAAAAAAATTGAAGGTTGTCAGTACTTGGCTCGGACCACCTCGCGTTCGCGCTAACTCTCTGCCTGTTTTGAAATTTAGCTGAGATTAAAGTGTACATTGATACAATGATTGCATTTCGGATCTGCATGGCTGTTCGCGTATATCAACAAAATTGATGGCGGTCGAAACTTGGCCTGGACCGACTAGCGATCCCGCTTGCTGTCTGCCCTCTATGAAATTAAGCTAAGATTAAATTATACATTTGTACAATGATTGCATTGGTGATATTCATGGCTGTTGGAGTATATCAACAAAATTGTAGGCGGTCAGTACTCTGCTCGGACCATCTTGCGATCCCGCTTGCTCTCTGCCCTTTTTGCAATTTGGCTAAGATTAAAGTGTACATTGATACAATGATTCCATTTTCGATCTGCATGGCTGTCGGCGTTTATTAACAAAATTGAAGTTGGTCGGTACTTGGCTTGGACCACCTCGCGATCCCGCTTGCTCTCTGCCCTTTTTGAAATTTGGCTAAGATTAAAGTGTACATTGATACAATGATTGCATTTCGGATCTGCATGGCTGTTCGCGTAGATCAACGAAATTGAAAATGGTCTGTACTTGGCTGGGACTACCTCGCAATCCCGCTTGCTCTCCACCATCTTGGATTCTCGGCTAAGATTAAATTGTACATTTATACAATAATTGCATTGCGGATATTCATGGCCGTTGAAGTATATCAACAAAATTGAAGGTGGTCTGTACTTGGCTCGGACCATCTCGCGATCCCGCTTGCTCTTCGCCATCTTGGATTCTTGGCTTAGATTAAAAAGTAAATTGATACAATGATTGCATTTCGGATCTGCATGGCTGTCGGCGTACATTAACAAAATTGAAGGTGGTCAATACTCGGCTGGGACAACCTCGCGTTCGCGCTTGCTCTCTGCCTGTTTTGAAATTTAGCTGAGATTAAAGTGTACATTTATACAATGATTGCATTGCGGTTATTCATTGCTGTCAGCGTACATTAACAAAATTGAATGTGGTCGGTACTCGGCTCGGACCACCTCGCGATCGCGCTTGCTCTCTGCCCTTTTTGAAATTTAGCTGAGATTAAAGTTTACATTTATACAATGATTGCATTGCAAAAATTCATCGTTCTTAGCGTATATCGACAAAATTGAAAATGGTCTGTACTTGGCTCGGACCATCTCGCGATCCCGCTTGCTCTTCGCCATCTTGGATTCTTGGCTTAGATTAAAAAGTAAATTGATACAATGATTGCATTTCGGATCTGCATGGCTGTCGGCGTACATTAACAAAATTGAAGGTGGTCAATACTCGGCTCGGACAACCTCGCGATCGCGCTTGCTCTCTGCCTGTTTTGAAATTTGGCTGAGATTAAAGTGTACATTTATACAATGATTGCATTGTGGTTATTCATGGCTGTCAGCGTACATTAACAAAATTGCATGTGGTCGGTACTCGGCTCGGACCACCTCGCGATCGCGCTTGCTCTCTGCCCTTTTTGAAATTTAGCTGAGATTAAAGTTTACATTTATACAATGATTGCATTGCAAAAATTCATCGTTCTTAGCGTATATCGACAAAATTGAAAGTGGTCAGTACTTGGCTAGGACCACCTCGTGATCCTGCTTGCTCTTCACCATCTTGGATTCTCGG
>NW_019641628.1:226035-253354 GCF_000599845.2 Trichogramma pretiosum
CCCAAGGGAGTATTCTCGGCCCTACGCTGTACCTGCTGTACACCGCTGACCTGCCGTCGTCCCCTGGGGTCCTCACAGCGACGTACGCGGACGACACGGCTCTCTTGGCAGCTCACATGGAGGCCCAAATTGCCTCACAAAAAATTCAAATGCACCTCGATAGGCTGCAGGACTGGTTTCAAAGCTGGAGGATCTGTGTGAATGCGGGAAAGTCCGCCCACATCACCTTCGCCCTCAGAAGAGAGACGTGTCCTCGGGTGTCGCTCTACGGCAGGCCGATTCCGGTAGTGGACCACGTCAAATACTTAGGGCTCCACCTAGACCGCCGGTTAACGTGGAGAACTCACATATGGGCCAAAAGAAAGCAGTTGGGTCTAAAACTGCGCTCGTTGTACTGGCTTATGGGTCGAAGCTCGTCCCTGTCGCTGGAAAACAAGATCCTAATATATAAGTCAATCCTGAGGCCCGTTTGGTTGTACGGATGCCAGCTGTGGGGTAGAGCAGCAAACTCCAGCATCCAGGTGATTGAGAGATTCCAAGCCAAGGTACTTCGCTGCATAGTGGACGCACCGTGGTATGTGCCCAACGAGGTGCTCCGCAGAGACCTCAGCATCCCATTGGTCCGTGAGGAGATCGATGGACTCATCAAAAAATACTCAAACAAACTAGAACAACACTGCAATCCTCTGGCGTCGGCTCTGTCGCGGCCACCCATAAGATCAAGACTTAAAAAAGTACAAAGCCTGTAAACTGGCTTTCTTCAGTCCGGCTATCTTGGATAAATATTGCTAATGACTGGCCGATGATCATGGGATCATCTACCTGACTCACGTTTCATCTTTTTATACTACGCTCTGTAATATTTACTTATTGTCTTCCTTTTATTTTTATAGACAGATTGTAAATAAAAAAAAAAAAAAAAAAAAAATATGATTCCATTGATTTTTTAATAGAACATTTGCAGTGTAGTGACCGCTTATCATTTATATGTCATAATGACTGACTATACATTTTATTTTGTAATAACTATTTCTAAAAAATATGTCTTCATGCCGGAAAATAAAAAAATTATTATATTTTCTATAACAAAGGGTGTGATGAAAATAATTAAGTTCATACGTACACAAACAAATTTAAGTCCAATGTGTTGGGAATTGTAATCGGAATTAAATTTTTCATTTCATCATTTTGAAATCTATTAATTGCTAAAATGAAAAATTGCAGTAAATGACGAAATTAATTTATGACAGAGTGAGTTTTACGGGTTGAGCAGTGTACACGCGTTTGCTCTCTTTCGTCTCGTATATTAAAATTTAAGGGGGGAAAGGTACCTTAAACCTACATTTGTAAAAAATTTATTAAAAAAGAAGAAAAAAATTTTTTTTGGAATAAACAGAGAAAACTCTGTTTTTTTCACTCTTTTTCAAAAGTTATTGACTCTGGTAAATGTAAATTGAGGTCCCAGTCACCATAGAACCCTCCTCGATGAAGCAAGCCCACAGTCCTGACAGGTACCCCTGTGCCGTAGATTCCAGCAAGAACCGATGGTTCAATCATGGTCCTTGGGGTCTCATTTTGATCATGAAATGTGTGGTCACAAACGCAAGCACTTTCAGATTTTTTAATTAGTTATACACAATTTACCAGCCACATATACAAATTTATTCATTAATATATGAGTGATTCTGACTAACTTTTAAACTAACGCCTCAGAAAATTTTTGATGAAAAATCAAGCGGCACAGTATCAGGAGTGAATTTCTCTTGAAGATTATCAACAAAGGATCCCAAAAATAACTTTGGGCTTTATTTCCCCCCATAGTCCATTGGGGAAACCCGATTTGAATGTGGGTCCAAATAAAACTTCTTTAAATGTTCGAATGAAACCGATCTAGACGCGCTTTTGATATGTTATAGTACATGGTAAAAAAATCCTAAAGCCAAAATTTTACACCCCATCCCCCCCTCCTACCCCGTCCACCCCTATAAACGTCCATTTTTTATTTATATTCATTCTGAAGCCCTGAAGTAATTAAAAAATCTGAAAAATTCATAAAAGTACTGCGACGCTGCAAATTGGCCTTATCAAATAAGGTTCAGCTCAAATGCCGTCGACAAGAATTTTATTATGTGGGACCTCTTGTACTCACGCTGATTTCTCCGAGGAGGTTCTGGGCCTTCCGCCGAGTTTGGGCCGAGCTGTTGGCCCCAGCGACTCACCTTTCGAATCGGCCGAGGAAATCTCAATTTGTCGCGAACTCCGCGAAAATCCTTATAATTTTGCAATATTGCTCTACGCGCTGAAAAGAGGGATTCTAGGGAATTTACAACAAAATAACGAATTAATAATGTATATGTTATTTTCACCTTCCATTGTGTATTAAATAATTTCTAATAATTTCTAATATTAGAAATTATTTAATGAATTAATAATGACTCGCGAGATTCAATTTCAAAAATCTAGTCACTTTATTTCACTTTTAACATTGGCCACCAGGTGCGCTGGTGGCGTTCTTGTTTGCCTTCCGTGGCCGAACCTTTGCTCCGCAGCAATAGGTTACGTCGTGACTCTCTTATTTTACTTGGCCAAAATGGCCGTCGCTACGTACGCGTGGTCGAACGAGCTCGGCCGACGCGCGCGTGCTTCGCTCGTCGACCTGTAGCCACGTGGCTAACTCCGCGAGAACGCGTCTACGCCGCGCCGTACACCTGCGTTTTATCCTAATTATGCAACACGGCAGTGTGCCGTCGATTCGCACACACACACTGAGCTTGCCGCCGCTGCGGTAACACTCACACGCACACACACAATCTCGATACACGCGCGAGCACGATGACGCAATCGTGCACACGGCCAAGCGACCGACCACCTAAATAATCTTAAAGCTAACCTCTTCGCCGGCTCTTCAGTAGACGATGCCCTGGCAAACTCCTTTGCTGTCGTGGCCTCCGTCGCCTGCACTCCGTGGCAAAAATTCCTTTTCTTGGCCTAGGTGGCTTTCGAGTTCGTATCGGCACCGCGTGTCTCGAGGCAGAACTAGCCTCACTTTCTTGGCGGTCGTCCTTGGCACTCACTATGTGCTTCTCACACGACACTCGCACTTCGACCAACTTTTACGTGTCGGCGAGTTCTTTTAACACCGAACTGGCACTGTCGCGGACTGCTGCTGGGTATTTTATCAGCGAAAAACAACTCAATCTTTACTTCGTTTGCTTCGCACGTGCACACACTTGCTTGGCTCGTGGTAATCTGCCTTGCGTGGCGTTGTCTGCGGCGCAGTAGATTGCGCAGTAGTCACGTGACTCGGCTACTGCTCTTGTGCGGCCTGCGTGCTTCTCCTCGGCCTAGGCTCGTAGAATATCGAGATGCGGCTTGTTGTCTTGGCGTCGGTGTTGCGTCCTCGATCTGCTCCGCTCGTCTTCTTCTTGGCCTGAAACCTAGGCTACGGGAAAATACGCGAAATCATTCACTCGTGCATTCTCGCGACGAAGAGATCTCGCGTGGTGCTGGTGTACGGACTGCCCTCGGTCAGGCGCGACGTTTAAACTCGCAGGCATGTGCTTCGTCACAGTACATATCAATGAAACTGATCACCTTGAATTTTTTCAGATTTTTCGAGGGCTTCAGGCCTTCAGATAAAATAATTAAAAATTTGAAAAATTTATATACGGCGATACGAGCTAAAATCAAACTTAATGACCTCAGTCCGCGAAATATAGAAATGTCCGAGAGCATGTGTAATAGTGGCTGAGTCGAAAAATATATTAAAAAATGGGTTGTAAAACAATTTTTTAAATAAAAAAAAAAGAGTATGAAAAAAAATTATTTGTTGAATAATTTATTTATTCATGATAAAAAAAAATTTTTTCATGAAAAAAATATTGTTTATAAAAATTTGTCATGAAAAAAAAATTTTTTTCAACAATTTTCAAGTAATTAACGCAGGATCATCGAATGTTCAATCCAGCGTAGAATTCTCATTACATAAGGAACAGAGTTCTGGTTGGGCTCATTTTGTACGTCTTATCAAGCCCTTTTTAAACGTGTATATAGATATAAAAAAAAACAATAGTCCATTGTCAAAAATGAAAATATATAGAAAAAAGTTAAAAGTTCAAATAATCCAGTACGCGCGGAAAACCTTTTGGAAAATTTCCAATTTAGGAGGAACAAGTTCAAGTCACCAATTTTTCTAAAGTATGTGAATAAAGGAAGGTAACATGAAAATTTCAGATCATTTGGTTAATAGTCCATTTTTTGAGAAGCTATCGAAAATTTATTTTACTCGCAGTACGTTTTTCGACTTAAGAGTAAAATCGATTTTCAAACGTGCGATACAAAAAAGACGTGCCACCAAATAGCGCTCAAAAATAAAAGGGCAGATCTCTCAAGTCTTCTTAAAGACCCTGACAAAATTTCAGAACTGTGCGTTGTAAATTACCTGACTAAAACATCAGTACGCGCAATTTTAAAAGTTAGTCAGAATTACTCATATATGATAAAATGACAGATTATGCTACAATACAGCCTGAAAAAAGTGCTCATTTGTCCCAATACCTTTGAAAGTGCTTGCGTTTGTAGCCATTCTCATGTAGAACAATCCCTGAAAATTTCAGCTCATTTGCTCAAATGGTTCACATGGAAAGTGTAACACGGTGGCGTGTTACGCGACACATGGGCCAAGACAGAGTCCGGTGGGTGACATCCCTTGTCCTTTCCTTTCCCCTGAAATTCGTCGCGAAGTAGTATTACGCAGGTCGATGCGTGCGCGCGACGCGAAGGCGAGAGAGAGATACATTGGGCAGGAGAAGAGAACGACTCCGAACTGAGGGTCACGTGACTGAGACTGATCCGTGCTCGCGCGACTGCTGACAAAGATGATGAAGAGCAGACGACAGTTCCGGCGCCTTGGGCCTGTATAGCGAGTTTTGACCAGCGAGAGAGCTCTGTTTTTGGAAGCCCTATAGCGAACGTGTGCGAAACCGTTCCACTGCGAGATTTCTCCTCGTTTCCTTATATACCACGCGAGTGTGTGTGAGCTGCCGCGTTGCTGCCGAGTGCTGAGGTCTGTCTTCCGCTGCTTGGTTCCGGCTACCGCTTTTCTTGGGTCCAGGTCGTCGACATCTATTTGGCAATTCTGCTGATTGAGTCCACACCGAGTAAGTCGCAGTTTTCAAGTATTTGCCTGCCAGGATTGGTTGCCCGGATTGGCAACCGTTACATTGGCACCCAACGGGTTTAATTATTTCGCGCGGGCAAAATTATCGTCGAGATTTGTTGAAAATCTCGTCGATGATTGCGAGAATAACCTCGAAATTGCTGCGGGAGAGAGAGAGAAAATAGAGTCATCGCGCGGCTTTGTCGAACGTAAATAAAGCAAGTGTAGCGTTATATTGGCTCGCGGACATACGTATACCAAGCCGTGTTGTTGTTGTGAAATTTGCCGGATCGAGAGATCGTAAAGTCGCGTCTTAAACGTCGTTTTATACGGGAATTTTGAACCGTACAGTATAGTGTACAGAAATATTACGCGGTAAGAAATTCGGCTGACAGTAAGTGAGCGGTGCATAGAGATTGGAAAATGACACGCGGTAGCATCACGAACGAAAAGTAAATAAAGCCGTGTGGTCACACAGTATAATCGGTAGCTCGGGATATTGCTCAAAGATTTAATTGATAATACACATAGAAATAAGCAATTATACATTGATGTTAATAATACGATTCTTATAACATGTAAATTTGGCATATCTATTTGGCACTCATAAACATTTCACACTTTATATTGATCCATATTCACAGACACAATTTTTTTTACAACCAATATTTTTTTTTTTTTTTTTTTTTGCAGAGCGAATGCTAAATTTTTTTTTTTGTGGAATAAAATAATTTTTTTGTGTGTGTAACTATGTTGACGCGTGGAGTGGAAAACAATAAGGCAAATCCTTCCCTGATCAGATTCGAACCCAAATAATATTTTTTTAGTATTTGTGATCTTGCAACGACCCTCGAGAGTAATAAGATATTGATCGCAATGTTTATTTGGCCAAAGTAGTAGTAAAAATAAGAGTCCTCTCCACTAAGGTTAACTAAGGTTTCTTGTGTTTTGGATTCTGTGGCATACGGTCCGTAGTACGACGAACGAGTTGATTGCAATGAGTGCGGACGGAGAATTGAATGAGTCGGTGTCACAGGCTTTGGCGGCACTGAGTTTAGGAAACGTGTCGATGAATAACGCGATCAATATTATAAGAGGTAGTGTAGCGTCGAGCTCAGATCGGAGTGTGGCGATGAGCTGCATGGAAAATGAGTTGTCGATGGGGGATGGTCTGCCGAACATGAGGGATAGACTCGCGCGATTTGAAATTAGGGCTCGCTACGGACCGGAGAGCGCTGAGTGGGACGCGGATAGGGACGAGATCCCCGCGGAGTTATTGGGCCAAGGTGAAGAAGTAATCGGCGGTAGCCAAGTAGGAGGCTCGGCGACACCACTGGCGTCTTCTCCGGAAAATATTTTTGTGTTCTGAAGTGAAATATTTGGGCTATGTAGTCGACAAGAATGGATTGCGAGTAGATCAAGACAAAATAAAGTCAATACTTGAATATCCGGCTCCAATTAATCAAAAACAGCTGAAGAGGTTTTTAGGTATGATTGCTTGGTATGGTCGATTCATAGAAAATGCAGCAAAGTTGAAAGTAGTGGTGTGCGGGTACCCGAAATATTCGGGTCGGGTCGGGTCGGGTTTTTTTGATCGGGTTCGGGTCGGGTTTGGACCTACCCGAATAGCCGGTAAGCCCGATAAATTCGGGTAAGCCCGATAAATTTAAGTTAAGCCTGAAAAATAAATAAATAATTAGTCTCACAGTTAATTGATTCACAATATTTAATTTAACATTTCAATTTAAATAACCATACAACTGCCATAATCAATAATTATTATTTCCAACTGCTGTAATGTACTTGAAATTTGATTAAACTGCTAGGACTCTATTAGGTATTATAAACGACATCATTTAAAATATGAATCTAGAAAAAAAGTAATAGCCATAGCAGCCTTAAATAATGTAATTATATTCTCCAATTTTCATGTAGAAAAGCGATCATTTCGACATTACTCGTGAGCAGTCGTGATCTTGAGTCTATAACAATTTTACCCACATGCGAAAAGCACCTTTCACACGGGGTTTGGGTGGCAATAATTCCTAAAGCATCTTTGGCAACCTTTGCCACTAGCGGATATTTAAGTACATTTTTTTCCACCATTTTTTCCTCGATTCTGCATTGAAGTTTAGATTTTGGTTTTTTCAATGAAATAATTAATTAGTTTTCGATTAGAATATAAAATTTTAAGCCGTTTCAATGACTTTAATTCAATTTTTTTTTCTTACCTATTTCGTCGTTAACGACCAAACATTCTTCGTCATTGTCGTTCGAGTCAACAGCAAATCGACCGGCCAGCTCGAAAAGCAATTCTTTGATTTCATCGTTTTCCTCTTCGGATTCTATAAAGTTGTTGAAGTAGTGCGGGTCAGTTATCATGGCAATTTTCAATATTGGCATGTCTAAATATTTGGTCATTCGTCCCTGCAAAACATTAAGCAGCATAATAATGAGAACTTTGTAAAGTGTTGAAAGAAGATGATGATGATGATGAGGAATAAGGATAATAACAGTATTAATGATAATTATAATAATAAATTACCTTAAGACTTTTATACAATTCAGAGCAGAGTGTTTTTTGGAATCCTTGAGTGGTATTTGATTTATTTTGTACTTCTTCAATGAGTTCTGACATTACAGGAATAATTTTCGATCCAGTTGGATACTTCTCACCACTTAATAACGTTGTGGATTCATTAATTAACTGAAATGTGGAAACGTAATGCTCAATTACTTCCCATTCGGTGTCAGATAATTTTGGAACTTTTTTTTTTCAGTGCTACAAGATGATGAGCTACAACAAGATGAGTCCACTGCCCCTCGTAACATTAAAAGTCGCTCGAACATTAGATAATTGGTATCGAATCGTGTTTCGCACCTTTGTATAAGACGTAGAGGCTTTTGGTCCGGAAAAAATTTTTTTTGCTCCTCTTCAAATAGTCTACGCGCAAAAAAAAGAAATTAATATAAATATAAATTTTGATATTAAAACTATTATATTATAACTTTATAAACTAGTTATTACTTTTGAGAAGGCTCGGAGTGTGAAAAATGCGTGACGATTTTGCTGCACTTTTTTATAATGTGTTCCAAATCTGGCATTGCTTTGCTCACGTCTTTTACTGCTAATTGTAAGGTGTGGGCGATGCATGGTATTCTTACCCAATTTTTTTCGGATGTGAAACAAGCCTCCATGTTAGAAGCGTTATCAGTAACCCAGACTACTGATTTATTTTCGTAATTTATTTTCCAATCCTTTAATGTCTGTACAAAGTGCTCTTTCAAGTTCACTGCGGTGTGTGAACGAATTAAGTGAGCTATTTGCAAAGCCACACTTTGTGGATTGAAATTTGAATCCAGGTAATGAAAGGTAAGGGCGGCAAAGCCGTCTGTCGCCCGAGAAGTCCACAAGTCAGTCGTAAAGACTAGAATATTGATATATGAAAAATTAAAATATATTTTACGTTATTAAAAATAATCCTTTTCATTAGATCTAGTTTTTTTTCAAAACAACCAATTTTACAAACCTTTTAAATCGTTATCTAATTGGCTTCGAACTCGCTCCATTTGACTGTTATAAATTTTTGGCAAAATGGTTCGAGTAAACGTAGTCCTAGAAGGTATTTTATATCGAGGCTCCATCACTTTCATCAGATGTGTAAACCCTTCATTTTGAACGATATTAAAAGGCTGCAAATCTTTAGCTATCATATAGGCAATGCCCTCCGTCATTAATTGGTGCTTTTTGGAACTAGGAGTTAAATAAACTATTTTTTTTTCGATGGGTTTGGTTTTCGATTTTTCTTCAGTTTCCTTGGTATGCTTATTTATCAAATGCCGATGCATTGACGTTGTGTTACCGTATTTGTGTTGCAATGGCTTTTTGCATTCATTGCACTGCACTTGATCAGCACTGATTTTTGTAAAATGTTCCCAAACACAACTTTTTTTTGCCTTTTTTCTCAAAGGCCCCTCATCTTCTTCATTTTCGAGCGACAATGCATCTACCCCGTCTTTTTCCAGTACATCTTCTTTCTCATTAATGAGGTCTCCTGGTAAACCCCAGGAATCAAATTCTTGCTCCAGCCGTTGAATTTTTACTGTAAACAAAATTATTATATTTACTATTATATTTACTATTATTTATATAAACCTGAAGTTTCCTCCGTCAGAGTTCGATGAAAATAGAAAAAAAAATGTATTGAATAACAATTTTTTTTCATAAAAAACAACCATAATAGATTGTAAAAAAACCCTTGTAAGTACTAGCAACTCAGTAAAACTGAAGTAAAAATAATGGGCAAATAACTTTTTTCTTTATATTTTAGTCAAACTCTGACGAAGGGAACTTCAGGTTTATTTATTTATTCAACAAATACCAATTACAATTAATTACAAATTTTGTAATTAAAATTAATCATTTATTCTTTTCAAAAAAGAGAGTTCAAAACTGTAACTTTTGATCAGTAAATGTCATGCAAAAGCAAACTCTGATTAGAATTAAGAAATAGAACTAAACCAAAAAGATTACAAAGAAGATCAATTTTACAAAATTTATAAGTAAATTACAAAAAATGTAATCACTGGGGTTAAACACCGGTTTTATCATAGCGATAACTTGTACTGGTGATATTATTCACAGGAGTTTTAGAAAATGATGTTAATATTTTTATGATAAAAGTTTGTATAGAGTGGCATTAGCGAGTGATGCAATTTTTTTCAATTCCCTAAAGAACTATGCATTAGGAACTGCATAGATTTGTTACTTTGAAGCTACTTCAAAATCACATATGATACTTGAGAAACCATATTTACTTTAGAACCTACTGAAAAAATTACATATCATTTTCTTATTGTTTGGCATTCATGACTTGACTTGAGAGAACAATGATTGAATTTCAGCATAAATGCAAACTTATAACATAGTTCCATTCATGAATTATATGATGCCATCATATAATGATGGTCATTTAGAGCAAGATCAAGTTATGTAATGTTCATTAAACGACTCATTGGATCATAGGAGTATAAATGCAAACTCATGACAGAGTTCCATGTGCATTGAACGACTCATTGGATCAGCATAAATGCAAACTTATCAAAGAGTTCCATGTGCATTGAACGACTCATTGAATCAGCTTAAATGCAAACATATAACAGAGTTCATTCATGAACGTATATGATGCCACTGATGATCATTAAGAGCAAGATCAAGTCATGTAATGTTCATTGAACGACTCATTGGATCTCATTGCTTAAATCAAGAGATTTTGACTGACTTGCACGTTATATCTAAATTTAATCCCTGTACTACAACAAAAACAAAAACAAAATCTGAACCATGAAACACTTGAAGTATAAATACGCCTTTTTATATACCCCAGGTTCATCATTATGCTTTTCTACGCTTCAATGGCATTTATCATAAAATTATGAGCAGACACAGAAGAACACAGAGAAACACAATAAAGATATTAATGACCAATGCTTACTTATGTAGAGGCTGATGATCATTCCATGCTCGCGTCGTAATTGTTTGTTGATCGACAAGCAAATGGGATCAGGATCAAGCTTCATGACAACGCTCAATGAATCAGCACACATGATCGATCCCTTCACAAATATGAGATTTTTTCTGCTTCTATCGGCTGCCGTGCCGCCTTTTGACAATAACGTAGCCAACTTTTCGCGTACGATTTCTCTAGACATTCCAATGTATGAGCACCCTTTCAACAAATTTTTAGTTCGTTTCAATGTTTTTGGCATTTGTTGCAAACTTGTTTCTCAGATCACACTCGCATTAATCCACGCCAACACACATACGACGTGGCGGCCAGACGACGTAACACGACGAAGAATAAAAATGAAACGAAAAACCATCAAATTTAACCACATCGATTGAACCACAGAGATGATCGATTGAATTGCTCCTCGGAGTTTATGTATAGTAATTGTAGTTGGTGATGGTCGTAGTTTAACCGACTCAAAGTCCTTTGCTTGTAAATTAGCGATTCACGAGGAGCACTTGTGAGTGAGAAACACGGCGCAGTAATGAGTGTTAAGTGACACGTCACACGGAGCAGGAGAACTCTATATTCTGCGATTCAAATTTGGTCAATAACATACAAGGCAACGTCGATTACAAGACTAGGTACTTGTAACTAGCGAAAGATCGCGTGATTGTTCCTTGTAGCGTTGAACAATGATGAGCTAATGTAATTCGCACTGAAGCGCGAGCGTAAACTGTTATATAGATGCAGACCAATATGTATCAACAGAGCGAAGCACACAAACACAGCGTCTGAACGATGTAACGACACTTCGCAACAACTACTGACATCTTGTGTGTAAGGGTACGACTTAATAAAAGCGCGGCTTAAATCTTGCGATTGCAGTGTAATTCACATTTGTTAATTAATTATTCGTAATATAATTATAATTACCTTCAATATAATTCGGCGTATCTGCGTCCATGTCTAGCTCGTCCATTTTGCGACTATCCATGCCGTTGGTCGATGCGTTACTGTTGTTGCCAACTTGCATGATTCGAAGTTATTTGACTCGAACTCGTTCGATTTTCAAACAATTTCTGAGCGAGTATCATGACGTATCACATTTGTCACAATTTTGTATAGGCTGTTTTCACAGTCGTCAGTGACGGTCACAAATCGATCAGCTGTTTCACTGGAGGCCAAACAAACCGAGTCGCCGTATAGTTTACATGTTAAATTTGTAAATTTCGAGAACTTATATAAAGTTTGTTAGTTAAGTTAAAAAAAAAAAAAAAATATCCTGACGTTCAGTGATATCTCAAGATTACGAGTATATATTTTTTTTCTACCGAGTGCATGCATGTGAGCTAGAAAAAAATATTAAAAAATTTTCTAATTTTCAGCTCGTATCTATGTACCGCGGCCTATGAACTGAAGATCCGCGCCATTTACAAAAAGTTCGATCTTCATCGTTGATTGTAAAGTACTAAAATGAGTGAATATGCGAAAAATTTGAGCAGCGATGTAAAATTAAGGTACTGTGATAAAGTCAAGTGCATAGATTCCTTGGATCCTTACACAATTACCGAAGAGATGACTGCTGAAGATGATAGCACGTTACCGAAAATAGGGATACTTGATATCCAATCGTATGTTGTTTTTACGCATAGCGCGTATACTACTCAACAATTAAAAGCTTACAAGTCATTAGAAGCATACAAATATTATAAATCAAATTTTGTTAGCAACGTAAGACACATAAAAATCAACATTTATTATGTTGTACTTGCTAAGGTAATCAGTTGCAGTTGTACAGCGTGAAATTTTTTGATTATTTATTTTCTTTTCATTTCTCATCGCAGGTCAAACATTCTCAAAAGCTTAATCAGAAAGAGTTGCACCCATGGATAATTTTATGCGAAAACGGATCGGTGAAGACGGCTCATTGCGACTGCATGGCAGGATTGAGCGAAGTCTGTAGTCACATTACAGCCGTATTATTTTGTTTGTATTTGCATGAATCTGATTCATTATCTTGCACAGAAACATCTTGCAAGTGGACAGTCCCTCCAAACACCAAAAAAGTACAATTTAAGGAAGTTCGAGCAGACAATGCTTATCATACGAGAGTATAGTATAATTTATTGTAAAAAATATTAATATATTTTGTCAAAATTTGCATTAATCAAAATTTTATTTGGTTTTAGAGTGCACCAGACAAAATGTGGTACCATTAGAGGGTCCGAGCTTGGAAACATTTTTAAATAAAATTTCCCTAGTTACTCCAAATGCGGCGGTTTTGCATGTCATTAAACCTTTTGCCGATCAATGTGCAGCAATCAAAAAAGCTCCGACACTTCCACGATCTTTGGGGAGCTTAATTCGTTCAGCAGAAATGCTCAAGGACTCTCTGGAAGAATTAAGAAGAATTCAAATGCATTTGACAATCAGCGAAGAGCAACAAGACAACGTTTTTGAAGCTACACTTGACCGGATGAATAGCTCTATTTTATTTGAGCAGCAGGCTGGTCGAATCACAGATTCCTTTTTTTTGAGTACATGTATAGAACCTATAGAAAAACCTTCACTGACTCTTATCAAAACTATTTGCTATCCAGCAAAAGCTCGTATCATGCTACCTGGTATGACTCATAGACCATCGCATAAAATAAAAGCTCGAGATAGTTATTTCCAGCACATGAGAGAATCGCACAAAAATTTGCGTGTACTTTCTTCTGGACTGATAATTTGCAAGAATTATCCATATTTCGCAGCTCTTCCAGATTATTTAATTGGGTGTGAATGTTGCGAGGGGGCAGGCTGCGTTGAAATCAAGTGCCCACTGGAGCTAAAAAATCTTAGCATAAATGATTTTGCTAAGTCGAAAGACTCTTTTTTAATTGTAAATGGTGATGGTTATGACTTGAAAAGCTCGCACACCTATTACTACCAAGTACAGTTTCAATTGTTGTGTGCAGATTATGATTATTGTGATTTCGTTGTATGGTCAAAAAAAGAAATGCTCACAATTCGAGTCTTATTGAACGTAGAATTTTTAAAAGAAAATTTGAGTAAAGCAAAAAGTTTCTACGATAAGGTAATTGTACCGGAATTACTTGGCAAATATTATACAAGAGAAAGTGACCCTAATAGACCGGTTGAGTGGACGTACAACAATTAATTTTAAACACTGTAATGATAAAAAGATCTTGTATATAAATGTTATTAATTATATTAAATAAAAAACTGAACATTTGCTTAAATTTTTTTATTCATGGTAAAATATATATTCATGCTATAATATTCTTTGTTATAATCAAATATTTATTATTCTTAGAAACTAATAAAAATGATGAAGCTTAATACCCACACCACAAGCACAATTTAAACTTAAAAAATAAAAATAGCAAAAACTCACTTGCATTCACACATGCACGCGCACAAATTTAAAAACTTATAAAAAATTACATTTATTAAAAATTTTTTGGCATAATAGAAGGGCACAAATTGTACAGAGCACCACAAACAGATAAAATTGCATCAATAAAACTATCACCTTTGGAATCGGTATATAGAGTATCAACTGGTAGAGTATTTGTGAGGATTTGAAATTTATTCTTCATTCCTCCAATTACTCTTTCCACGTGAATTCTTATATTCGCCAGTTTTCTCGTTTCTTCCAATTGCACAGGATGCAGCTGGTTCACCCCTAAAAAATATTAATTTTAAATAATTATGCACACGATTAAAAATATTAACAACAAAATCTTTTTTACCTTTTGTAAATGCTGGAATATTTAATGCTGCTCCAATGCATTCAAGTGAATCTTGTATTAAGAAGCCTCGATCAGCCAATACAACATCCCCTGGGAGAATATGGTCAAGAAAGCCTGAATTTTCGACTATGTGCTTGTCACTTGTCCGTCCACCCCAGGCTTTGGACAAAAAACTGATGCTGCCATGCCCTGTTATTCCAATCAATACCTTTATCGTTTTGTGGTGCTTGTATTGCGACCAACTCTCTGCGTTCGCTAAAAAATTGTCTGAACCTTCAATAAAAATCTCAAAGCAATCAACAATTACTGTGATGTGCTTGCTAGATTGAAAAAATAATGGTTGTGTAGTTAAAATAGTTTCTCTGTCTGGCCATACAATTAATTTCGAAAAACAGACAGCCATTACATTAATTGTTTTTCGAAATGTTCTGGCCACTGTCGCAACCGATACACCAAATCTGAAAATAATGTCAAGATGATTTACCTGTATATAGAGGAAAAAAATTTATTCATTAATATACTTGTAAGAAAGATCTTTTAGAGAAAGATTCAAGCGTAACTTAATTAAACTTAGTATAAGCTGTTGAAATGGTGTTAAGGCACAGAAATTTCTTATTGGTAATATGTAGGGCTGGACAGTATCGTGGATGATGAAAAGAGTCTCAGCATTAGGAAGGCCAGTATAAAAAAGTGTTTTTTCATTATTACCTTTAAATGAAGTTTCATCGAATTCCATAACTCCAATTTTTAAATTTAATTTTTCAATTATTGCATCTTTTTGTTTTAAACGTGATTCTAATTCATTGACATATTCATCTTTAATTTTTAATTGTGATGTTAGTTCATTAACTAATTCATCTTTATGTTTTAATTCTGATATCAGTGCCTTAACAAATTCATCAGAATAATGGTTTTCCACATTAATTTGAGCGGATATATGGTTCGATGAAACTTCATTGGTGCGGTGTTCTTGATCGATACATCCATAATCCTCGCCAATGTTATCTTCTTTTTTTTCTTCTACTAATTCCACTATGCTGTTGTAGCTTTTATTGGGACAGGTAGCATTAACTTCCTTTGAATTTTTTTTCAGCCTGAAAAATCATTATATAAAATTAATATAAATATCTCATGAACTTGAAAGTATTGGGAATTGAAATTCAGGAGAAATACTTGTATAGCTTTTCAAAATGTTAACTAAATATATTTGAGCCAAAAAGGATCATTACCTTTTTTGAAGATTCTGTTTGAAAGTACTTCACCTTATACAATAGCCAAAAATAGTTAAATGTACGGTTGAAATACCAAAGATCATTGTAGCGCTTGGATAATTATTCATTGCTCAATGTTGACACTGAGAAATACCTTCTTGCAACAGAGCCTATAATCAACAGTTTTCGAAGCACTAAAAGTTAATGATATTTCAACAATACATTTACTATTTTTGAACAATTCTATTCTCTGAGAGCTCATCATTTGTTCATTAGATAATTGGCTGTAACACAACCACAGACTATGCATAAAATGAAATGAAATCACTTATATGTATTCTAATTCATTGCATTAAAATAGTATAAAATGTATGAACAATTATGCAAAGGGAATACTAAAGAGATAAAACTTTATTTTAATCTTAGTCTGAGTATAGAAGTGTAATGAGCCATCCAATAAATAAATATCCAACCAAATGTAGCTTGAATAAATAAAATATTTTAGATTATGATTCCTTTGTACAACTACAACAATTATAATTTACATACCCTTGTAGCGGCTCTTTGGTAACAACCCAAACTTGCATCGCTTTTCAATGCGTGTCCTTTGGAGTATCCTAAATTTTTACATGGTACCCAGTCGGGACCCGCGTAAAAATTGAATCAATGGGAGTTATATGGGCAAGGACTGGCAGGATTTTATTGTCATTACATGGGAAAGATATTGGAAAAAACTTTTCCCATGTTTTACCCATAGTTCTGCAAATGCGCATAATCCAATATTTTCCCCATTCATACTAAAAAAATTTTTATTGGATCATTTGGGCAATACTTGGGAGATATATTCAAAAAATAATTTTCCAATTTATTGCCCATATAGTTCCCATAAATTGTATTATAATATTTGTATGATAATATTTTTTTCATAGATTGCTCATATATTTATTTAAAAAAAGTATCGATTCAAAGAAATTTGTTTTTATTATTTCATATAGTTCTTGAAAAATAACTATTCAAATGTAATGAATGAACTCAAACAACTGAAATTGAACATAAATATAAATTGAAAATCAAAAATTCAATCATTGATGCGGATTTCTTAATGTGCCGATCATCAGGTTGANTACTTGTCTTTATTGCAGTCACAGGATACGAGATTATCAGAGATTTCTTCGATTTCAATTGATTCATCGTTGTTCGAATTTAAGTCATCGTTATTAGACAATGTAAGGCAATCTTCACAATAATAGTGTTTCTGAAATATCTCTTTATCCTGTATTTTGAAAAATTTTTTAAATTTGTACAAACTTGTTGGAAATCTATTTGGTTTTGGCAACAAAAATGCAATCAAGCTCAAGAGCTGACGCGTGTGTGAATCTGTTTGTCTCGTTTTTGATTTGAAAATGCCCAAACATAAAATAGCTTCTTTCAGTGTAATATCTGATTGTGAGTATAATTTTTCATTTAATTCTGAATCATCATCCGAATAATTATTCCAACTGTTGTTTTCCTCTTCATGTTCACTATAACTACTGCATGAATCGCTCTCGTAATCAGAAATATCATCATCTTCAATAATGTCATCTACGTTTAATGAAATTACTGATTATTGTTTATACTATAAATTTATATTTCTCAAATTTGCATCGATGTTAACAAACGAAAAAATTCGAATTTTCAGCTTGCCTAGTTTTAATTATCAAAATAATATAAAAATACTGTACAGTCCACAGAAACCGGATGTTTTCGATTCTTGGCATCAATACAAACTTGAGGCGCATATATGTTTATAAATATATCATTTATATCGATACCATAAGAGTACTTGTTTATCTTTTTGTTACAATTTGCACATTCATCTAAACCAGCACTTGCCTCCGTGTCAGGGATAGTTTCTTCTCCATCATAGTCATTTATACACACATCAAAATTGAATTGCGGGGATATTCGAGAATAATCCTGAAAAGGCTAATTATGAATAGATATAAACTTTCGAATAAAATACAAAAAAATAAACAAAGAGTGTCAAAAGTACTTAAGCTTACTATGTTATCAATATCGCAATCGAAGTCCACATCTAGTCGACTGTGATCAGCCTCGAGAATTTCTCCACGTGATTTCAAAATTGTATTCGAACGTTTTTTCACATAATTACTGTAGTCTGTGTAATAAAGCGGTCGTTTAGACATTTTGATGCTACTTTAATTCACTTAAAATATCTTAGCAATTGTATCAATATAATTGTTGGAAACGAAAAGCATCGAATTAAGGTTGGATTGATTTTGACAGGCCTGACAGCCGTTTGTTTACAAACGGAAACGTAACCCCTTCACCGATCGATTCGTGCGAAGCATCGAGTGAGTCGATAATTAACTTTATCACGATGAAAGTTTTAGTTTTTTGGATAGAGAGTAAAGTAACGAGTATTGTGAGCGATGAAAATCTGTTTCCGGATACGAATGAGGGGGAAATAACAACGGTTCTCTATAAAGATGGTAGAAAATATCAGGCCAAGATCGTCAAAAAAAGTCGTGAGTCGTATACTATTTAAATTATATCGCAATTTTTAATATGTATTTCTTTAAAGTGTGTTTATTATTTTTATAGATGACGAAAGATACTTAAATTCATTGCACGTATCTGTCGAGGATGGAACAATAATGAATAAAAAATTAACCTCCAAAGCTCCCCCGAAAATGCCGTCAAAAAATGCCAAGCTTGAAATTAGAAAAAAAACGAAAGCAATGAAAAGTGCTGCAAATTTGAAAACTTTGTGTTCCGCTTCGATTTTTGAGGAGTCTAGCGAAGAAGATTGTACCACCGAAATAAAAGATACATTAAATCAAAAGAGAACGTACGAAGATATTGAAAAAGAGTCCTATGAAGAAGTCGAGAATAAGCGACGAAAGGAAGAGAGTGATGAATCGGAGGAACGGATCGAAACGGAATCGGAAAGTGAATCTGAAGGAGAAAATAAAAGAGCACCTATGAGAAATGAAGAGAATGATCAGAATGAGGTATTATTTCAAATATTTACTATTTCAAGGCATTCACCCATTTCTTGTGTAAATTTTAGAAAGGCGCGGCCGAAGAAAGAGCACGAGAGGATGAAGAGATCAGAGAGCGAGCAAGAGAGGAAGAAGAAGCAAAAAGGAGAGCACAAGAGGAAGAAACTGAAATGGAAAATCAAAATTTGGGCGAGTTCGAGGAAGAAAAAGCACGAGATGAGACGCGCGGCCAGAGAGAGAGCAAGAGAGGAAGAGGAGGCAAGGGTGAGAGCGCAAGAGGAAGAAGCTGAGATGGAAAATCAAAATTTGGGCGAGTTCGAGGAAGAAAAAGCACGAGAGAGGGAAGAAAAAAAGCGGCGCAAGCAAGAGAGACGCGCGGCCAGAGAGAGAACAAGAGAGGAAGAGGAGGCAAGGGCGAGAGCGCAAGAGGAAGAAGCTGAGATGGAAAATCAAAATTTGGGCGAGTTCGAGGAAGAAAAAGCACGAGAGAGAGAAGAAAAAAAGCGGCGCAAGCAGGAGAGACGCGCGGCCAGAGAGAGAGCAAGAGAGGAAGAGGAGGCAAGGGCGAGAGCGCAAGAGGAAGAAGAGGCAAGGGAGAGAGCACTGGTAGAGGCACTGTTTTTCCTTTTTTTTATATTGATTTGCAGTATTAATATATTTATTTATCTATAATGTGCAATGTGTATCTGAAAATTTCAAATACCATTTCAGGAAAATATTGACCGTGGAGCACCTGCACGAAGAGCGAATCGAAACGCGATGCATGACGAGAGACGCAGACAATTCGAACGTCTTGGTCGTGTGGACGAAGCCGTAAGCGTAACATACAATTCTATTTTTAATTTTACTTCATCAATCAATAATTTTTTTCAGATGGATCCTTTATTGAAATGCCGTCTAGCAGGAGATGGAAGAGTTCAGTTGTCTCGAATGTACAATGTTTGGATAGGAGAGACCGAACTTGCCTGGGTCCAAAGGTGGCGACACAATCCAAGAGAAATGACCAGGCGATTGTTGAAAATTATTGTTGGGGCGGATAATTTAAGGTATATGTGCGCAAGAGGATTTTCTGGAGATCCGAATATTCATGCCGTGCCTCAAGACATTATGGATGTCGTTGAATGTATATCTATTTTTGACGTTTTCATACAATATTAATTTTAAACTTAAAAAACTAACATAATATTGATACATAATTTTCTTTTTTAGTTTACGTTAATAGAAGGTGCGACTCTGCGCTGACTCCTTCTCAGTTTACCTCTGTAGTCAACCTGATGATCGGCACATTAAGAAATCCGCATCAATGATTGAATTTTTGATTTTCAATTTATATTTATGTTCAATTTCAGTTGTTTGAGTTCATTCATTACATTTGAATAGTTATTTTTCAAGAACTATATGAAATAATAAAAACAAATTTCTTTGAATTGATACTTTTTTTAAATAAATATATGAGCAATCTATGAAAAAAATATTATCATACAAATATTATAATACAATTTATGGGAACTATATGGGCAATAAATTGGAAAATTATTTTTTGAATATATCTCCCAAGTATTGCCCAAATGATCCAATAAAAATTTTTTTAGTATGAATGGGGAAAATATTGGATTATGTGCATTTGCAGAACTATGGGTAAAACATGGGAAAAGTTTTTTCCAATAACTTTCCCATGTAATGACAATAAAATCCTGCCAGTCCTTGCCCATATAACTCCCATTGATTCAATTTTTACGCGGGGATGATTAAAATCCTTTAAGTCAGCTGGTTTACCTAAATTAAAACAAATAAAACAAATCTGAATGAATTTGTATAAGTAATAAGTAATAGTATAAGTAATAAGAGAAGAGACAATATACCTGAAATGAAATGATTTTGACAAACTCTAAAATTTTCTAATTGAGACGCTGTCAAAGGTCCTCTTTTGATGCTTTTAATCCAGGCTTCTTGACGTTGACGAGACAGAAGTTGTAAATCTTTTGAATTTGTATACTTTCTATCTCTCAGTTTAGGAAATCTATAGAAAGAAACATTTTTATCTCTTTGACCATAGGATTTACATCCCACAACAGCACATTTTAAGCCCATATTTTTTGACAGCAGAGAATTCACCAATATTTATCAGAGATGTCCGAATAGAGCAGACCAACACACGACAGATGACAGGTATAAGCTGAAAATTAGAAAATTTTTTAATATTTTTTTCTAGCTCACATGCACGCACTCGGTAGAAAAAAAATATATACTCGTAATCTTGAGATATCACTGAACGTCAGGATATTTTTTTTTTTTTAACTTAACTAACAAACTTTATATAAGCTCTCGAAATTTACAAATTTAACATGTAAACTATACGGCGACTCGGTTTGTTTGGCCTCCAGTGAAATCAGCTGATCGATTTGTGACCGTCACTGACGACTGTGAAAACAGCCTATATTGAATTTCGCTTTGCCTCCGGGTTTAAAAGTGTACATCTATATGTGGAGATTAATACGTGATATTAAATTATCATTCAAATTGAACTTACGTTTTAGATAGGCTCAAATATGAACTCGGGTTTGCCCGAAAAACTCGGGAAAGGCCCGCGCCCGACCCGAGCCCGACGGGTCGGGTAAAAATGTCGGGTAGCCCGATTTTTCGGGTATCCGCACACCCCTAGTTGAAAGCACCGCTGACTGAGCTGTTGACGAAAAGTGTATCATGGACTTGGCAAATTGAGCACCAAGAAGCTTTTGAACGCTTGAAAAAGGCGATTATAGAAGCACCAGTATTAATTCGGCCAGACTTTACGAAAGAATTTTGCGTGCAGACAGACGCGAGTGATTTTGCAATCGCTGGGATATTATCACAAGAAATGAATGGAGAGGAGCATCCGCTTTATTTTGTTAGCCGAATTTTGACAAGCGAACGGTAAGACGATCGTGAAAGCGTTTAATAAATTAATTGTTAATCGATGGGGCTGTCCACGGTATTTATTGACCGATAATGGAACGGGAATTTGTGAATAAAGAAGTTCAACAATATTTAGCAGTATTAGGTATAATACAAACGACAATACCCCCCTATACGGCGAATCGTAATCCGACTGAACGAGTGAATAGGAATTTGCGCGGTATGATTAATAGTTATATCGAGGATGATCAGTCCAATTGGGATTTGCATTTGAACGAATTGAAGTTCGCCTTGAATACTGCTGAACACGAGTCAATCGGTACGACCCCCTCATTCTTAAATTTCGGCAGACATCAGTTGCCTGCGATCCAACTGAGAAAAGAGGTTGAAAATCCGATAGATATTTTGCCTAATGACCCAGAGAGATGGATTGTGCGTGCCAAAAGGTTGCCTTATTTACATGATTTGGTGAAAAGACATTTGAATCGGGCTAATAAACGCCAAAGGAAGTATTATAATAAAAATCGTCGCGAAGTTACGTACAAACTAGGTGATGTAGTTTCGCGAAAGAATCATGTATTGTCAAATAAAGGTAAAACAGTAAATGCGAAATTGAAACCGAGATTCCTCGGGCCATCTGAGATTGTAAAAGTTTACTCGCCGCTTGTGTACGATGTGCGTTGTGCAACAACGAAACGAATTGTAAAGGTACACGTAAATGATTTAAATCCTTATAACGCTACACGACTGAGTAAACGAAGGAAACAACCCGCGAGTAAGAATATGAATATTTCTTCACAGCATCAACAACAGGAAGAAGCTGTCTCAACACCATCAACGGAAAATGTTGTCGAGAAGATCGGGTCGAAGACCAGGGACAAGAGGCACAGCCCGCGTAAAAATGAAAAACATTGCCCATATATTGGCCATATATTGGCCATATACATTTGCGATATATTACCGAATCAATTGCCAATATATCGCAAATATATTGCATCTATAGATGCAAATGGACATCGGCCAATATATTGCTCATACATAGCCAATATATTGCAATATTCAAATTTAAAAAAACGGAATTTCAACATATTTTTTCTTTCCATTACAACGAATTATAATTCATCAATAAATTAATTAAAAATCAAATAAATTGAGATTTTTCGTACTCAGAAATGTTTTTATTTTTTATTCTTTTTCTATATCATTCACGGGCTCACATATATATGTTTTTTCAACAGCGTCTAGTGAATCAGATATACTTAATTTTTTACCGGAATGTTTTTGATCAAACCATAATTCTATTAACTTTTTTATAACGCCCTCGTGCACACAGTGCATTTCGTCAACCGCTGTCGAGCTTATAAACTTATAAACAATTTTCGATAAAATCGTCTCTCCTTTCACTCCACATACCGGAACACCGACCTCAGCAGCTTGAACAGCATTTCTCAACACCTCATTTTCGGTTCGTAATGAAAAATTATCAATAAAAGGATAAACGCGTGTACTCTCTACTGTAATTCCTTTCTGTGTACAAGTCTGACATCCAAATTGTCCATTGTACTGATTCATTGATAAAAATAAAGCCTTAGCTGGAAGATCAGCGGTGCCACAAATGATAGCTCCGTGAACCTTAAGAGTTTTCGATATATCTTTTATATAAAAATCCAATCCTACTTTTAATTGAGAAAGTGAATCATGTAAATGTTCGAGGAAAAGATTGGGAAGTGGTTTTTTATCGCCAAACCAAAGTGCAACTAAAAGAACATTTTCTAGTTTATAGCGTTCTTCCACAGGTAATTCCAAAATGATTAAACAAAAGCCCCAAATATTATATTTGGATGATTTAAAAATTCTCACTCCATCTGTGTACCACATGAAAGTTAAAGAGAATTCATTACGAAAATATTTACTGACGAATTCTTTGTAAATATTTCCGTCGTATATATCAGAAAAACAATTCAAATCTCGGTTCAACCTAGCATTAATTCCAATCAATTTATTGTAGAGGTTAGGGCGATTGAATAACGATTTTAATTGTCTCAACAAGGGGATCTCAAGAAAATAATTCAAGTCTTCATTACAATCGCACGCACCGATATGTTCTGTTGAATGTTCATCACCCGACACTTGTTCATCACTACCTGAAGTACGATTTGAAGTCGACACTAACACATTACAATTCGAACAGTACATATGTTTTTTTAAAATTGGTTTATCGATGTCACGAAAGGATTTTTTAAATTTATATAAGCTTGACGGACACTTATTAGGTTTTGGCAGAGTTAATTGAAACAATTTCAACGTAGCAGCAATTTGCGTATCAGTTTGACGTGTGCTTGTTTTCAATGTACCTATGTTTAATATAAACTCGCGAACAGTAACACCAGCTCCGTCGTAAAGATCATCTTGCAAAGAAGAAGGAGGATCTAGGCTCGTGAAATTGTCATCAACATCTTCGTTGTCAAAATAATCGTCGTCGTCAAAATAATCGTCATCGCTCGCATAGAAAAATTCCTCTTCTTGATTGATCTCTCCTATGTAATGGTAGATTTGAAATTTTTAGAATTCTTCATAAAAATAAAAATATAAAACATTTTTAAGTGAGTTTTCACACAAAATGATCGTTGCAATTATTTTTTGCGTATATTCACTTATGCAGATCAAATAAATACTGACTAAGTTATTTAGAATTAGGATTTCGAGAATTCAACATAAAAATATTTTTCAAAATCGTAAAGCGTGAAAAACTAAGCGCCACAACTCTCTGATCTCATAGTGTACTCGCGCGCATACCGTGCAACTATAGGTATACTTGATATACTATGGTAGCTGAATTTGTACTAAATGCCAAGAAGTGTATCTCGGGCCGTTTATCATAAGTTCTAAATTAATGCTAGCAAATGAAAATACCCGAACTGTAATACGGAAGAAAATTGTCTCTCTCGTCATGCAGGTTTGATTTTGACGTCAGTGGATTAAGAGGCGAAGAGTATTCATCGATGGTGGATGCATGGACTTCCTTTTCGCCGATCTCAAAATCTTGTGCTTCAAAACCTCTTTCTCCCTCAAAGCCGGTTTCTCCTTCGAGACCTTTTTCTCCATCAAGTTCCGTAAATTTTTTTCCAAAAATCCCTTTTGCGCGTTTTTTCAATTTTATGCAATAATCTTCGAAATGGAGAGGTCGGTCGCCTGCGCATTTTTCTTACTTTTAAGTAACCTTAATTAATTGCGGAGAGATTAATTAACGCTAGGATTATTTACTATCGATCGTTTCAAGCCCAACTTCATACGTGACTAAATTCAGCACTGATCGGTATTGGTTATGCGATACTTTTAGTAACGTGTAAAATTTTTTCTTTTGCATCGATCAAAATGTTTGCATTAGTTTTTTGGACGGCTAATAAAACAACTAGCATTATAGAAGTAAAAAACTTGCATGCAGATGTAGAAGAGGGAAATTTAACGATTGCCGAATATAAAGATGGAAAAAAATACAAGGCAAAAGTCGTGCTGAAAAGTTGTAAGTAAAAATCATAAAATATGCAATTATTTATAATAATATTCGTTTTTAAAATCATAATTTGTTGTTATTTTATTGCATCTGAAATTTTTATTTACTTTACTAATTAATTTACTTTTTTTAAAGACGATAAAGAATATTTGAGTAAGGTCACGGTTGACACGGAAGGAAAGATAATGGCGAAGAAAACGCAAGCTCGTGCTAAAAAAAATTCGTTCGAGCTTTTGAAAAAAAAATATAATGAAAAAAAGAAAGAGGAAGTTGCAAGATCCTTGAACGAAAAGGTTGGAAAAATACCCAGCATCTTTGATCAACCTTCAACCAGCAAAAAGACTTTCAAAGATTTAGAATTGTCACCTGAAGGAAAATCAACTGCCTGTAAGAGAACGAGACATGAAAGTGCATTGAATGATAAGGTAAGAGAACACGACGCGCGAGAAAATTGTTTAAATTCCTGATTGAGTAATTTTTCTATAATTTACAGAGTGATACCGAAAAAGCACGCGATCTCAAACACAAAAACAGTTTACAAAAAAGCAAAAGAGAGCACTCGGACAGCAGTGACAGTGAAGAAGGCAGAAAGGTTCCAAAAAAATCACTCAAACTAGCCATTACAAGCAGCGAAAGCGAATTCCAGGACGACAATTTGAGCGAAATTCAGAGTGACAGCGACAAAGAGGAAGATGAGAATCTGATATAAAAAAGGCATCTTTTTTATTCAAAATTACGATTAATTTTTTTATTTATAGAAATCTGTGCCTTATAAGAGAGAACGTGAGCGAGAACGCGAGGAGAGTCGACGCGAACGAGAACGCAAGGAGAGAGAACGCGAGCGAGAACGTGAACGAGAACGCAAGGAAAGAGAACGCGAGGAAAGAGAACGCGAGGAAAGAGAACGCGAGGAAAGAGAACGCGAGGAGAGAGAACGCGAACGAGAACGCGAGGAGAGCGAACAAGAATTTCGGAGTGACGACGATGATGATTTTTTGGGTGATGACTATCACGAGAATAATGAGAGACAGGTACAGGAAATAAAATTCAAGTTTTTAATTGATTAATAAACATTACAAATTATTTTTGTAGTATGCTGCTGCCCATGACAGAGAACGAGAGAGAAATAATCAAGCTAACAGACGTCGTGAGAGAGAACAAGAGAGAGTTAATCCGATTCAAAGAGTACGCGAGAGAAGGAATCATGCCGGGAGAGAATTGCCCCGTCCGAGGAACAGAAATAAAGGGCCAGTCGATATAGCAGCTGCTTTAAATCCGGTAACACTAAATATTATTTATAATGGTCGATTGATCTATATGTATTCATCGACGCTCGCCACGAACAGTAGGAAGTTTTCATTCAAATTAATAAATAAAAGTACTATTTTTCGTGGGGAACGCCGATATATATTATTCAATTTCCAACTTTATTTATATTCATAAGAATGTCAAATAAATGATTTAATTTTTTTCAGAGACCTGTAGACGTAGATCCGTTGGATGAATGTCGCCGAGCTGGCAATGGAAAAGTTCAACTATGCAGGTGCTATAATGTGTGGATCAACCAAGCAGATGTGACTTACATGAATCGTTGGATTGATTCACCAAGACATATGACTCGACACCTACTCAAAATTCTAGTCGGAGAGCACAATTTAATTGGCATGTGTGCAAGAGGAAGATCCAATAGGAATGATGGAGTTCCTGAGGATATAATGGCAGCTGTCGAATGTAAGTAATAGCTACTTTTCTAAAAAGTGAATGAAATTGAAATTGATTTGACTCGTCTTTCTAGATTACGTCAACAGGAGATGCAGTTATACTTTTAAAGTAGTGGAGTTTACGAACGTCATTAATATGATGATTGCGTCGCTCCGTAACCCTAGAAGATAGATATGTTTTAACTACTATATTATACTTCATTTAACTACTTATAGTTAATTAGACGTTAGACTCATTTTTTTAAATAAAAAATAAAAATATTTCTGAGTACGAAAAATGTCAATTTATTTGATTTTTAATTAATTTATTGATGAATTATAATTCGTTGTAATAGAAAAAAAATATGTTGACATTCCGTTTTTTTAAATTTGAATATTGCAATATATTGGCTATGTATGAGCAATATATTGGCCGATGTCCATTTGCATCTATAGATGCAATATATTTGCGATATATTGGCGATTGATTCGGTAATATATCGCAAATGTATATGGCCAATATATGGCCAATATATGGGCAATGTTTTCCATTTTTACGCGG